>NC_138778.1:199530259-199720259 GCF_965119305.1 Pelophylax lessonae | reverse complement strand
ACGAGCCCCCGCCGTGCCGCCCGCTTACCTGTATGACTGGCGACATGTCCAGTCGCCCGTCTTCCGGGATCGCGGCATCCGGCCATCTGATTGGCCGGAGTCGCGGTGATGTCACTCCCGCGCACGTGCGCGGGAGCCGACGGTCACGGCACGGGGCTCTGAAGACACCAGCGGCCGTTCCTTCAGAGCGCATGCGCCAGTGATGTCACTGGCTGCATGTAAGGTAAATATCTCTTAAACTGTACATGTTTAGGAGATATTTACAGTACCTATAGGTAAGCCTTATCATAGGCTTACCTATAGGTAAAAGATGCAGAGAAGGGTTTATTTCCTCTTTCAGGTGCTGGAGGAAGATTTCTGTATTTGTTGTCCATCACTAATCCCCCTGTCTGTGTGGGCCCCCCTGTGTGCTCGGGCCCCCTACAAGAGGGCTGGTGGTCCCCCCCTATCAGCGGCCCTGTTCACTACTATGCCCCATAACCTCCTGAAATGTTAAAAGTTGTATCTCAATTGGAGCTTATCTGCTTTCAGGGGGGGGGTCATTAAATTGGACTTTTGTCTGGATCAAAGCCACCCAATTTCACTTGCAAACTAGACTGTTCATCTCTAGGAATTATTGCATACATTTCTACCACTCTGAATTAGGATTACAAATCCATAACTGTCTTTTTGTCTTTTACAAGGGGGGGGGGGGGGTTATTGCGGTTTTAAATAATTTAATTGTATGCCTGGATATCAGTACATCTCTACATTACATGAACATTTTTTTTTATATGTTGGCTTTTTAAAAAATGCATTTATAGAAAACCTGTTGATCCCATCACTCTGCTTCCAACTTTCTTCAGTAAGATACCTCTGCTGTGCTAAAATCTTAAGCAGTGTTGTCAGCTCTGCCCAGTACTCTTCTGATGGATTACAGAAAACTTGCATCTCTCTAGTGGTCAGAAAGGAAGCGAGTGTTGCAGCAGTGGGAACTCAGAGCTGTTGCTTGTAGACTACGTGTTTCTGTTCACATAAATTTAAAAAATTGTAAAGTACTTAAAGCTGAAGACTAGTCTTCACTTCTGTTTACACAGCTGTACAGGCTATAGTGACATTTCTTCATGTGCTACGCAATGTAAGCACATCACGGCCCACTGCCATGATCTGCTTGGATTGCGTAGAGAAGCATATGGACCTAATGTAAGGCAAGGAAAATAGAAACGATTTTTTTTATTAGTGCGTTGATGAAGGGGGAGGAGAGAACCAGGGAAGGCAAAATATAAGCCGATTGAAACGTCAGCATTAAGTATATATCTACTCAAATATATTAGAATATCTAGAATTGTAAAGCATATACACTTAATTGTCAAAAGTATTGGGACGCCTGCCTTTACACGCACTTTTACATGAACTTTAATGGCATCCCAGTCTTAGTCCGTAGGGTTCAATATTGAGTTGGCCCACCCTTTGCAGCTATAACAGCTTCAACTCTCCTGGGAAGGTTGTCCACAAGGTTAGTGAGTGTGTCTATGGGAATGTTTGACCATTCTTCCAGAAGTGCATTTGTGAGGTCAGGCACTAATGCTGAAGAGAAGGCCTGGCTCGCAGTCTCCGCCCTAATTCATCCCAAAGGGCCATCCCCAAACTGTTCCCACAAAGTTGGGAGCATTAAATTGTCCAAAATGTCTTGGTATGCTGACACCTTAAAGAGGTTGTAAACCGAGAAAAAAAATTTTTCTCTTCTTTACATCCTGAAAGAGAAACACATAATGAGCTAGTATGCATCGCATAGTAGCTCATTATGAAATACTTACCTTAGAACGAGCCCCCGCCGTGCCGTCCGCTTACCTGTATGACGGGCGACATGTATAGTCGCCCGTCTTCCGGGATCGCGGCATCCGGCCATCTGATTGGCCGGAGCCGCGGTGACGTCACTCCCGCGCACGCGCGCGGGAGCCGACGGTCACGGCACGGGGCTCTGAAGGAACGGCACGATCTGCCGTTCCTTCAGAGCGCATGCGCCAGTGACATCACTGGCTGCATTAAAGGTAAATATCTCCTAAACGGTGCATGTTTAGGAGATATTTACAGTACCTATAGGTAAGCCTTAATATAGGCTTACCTATAGGTACAACTTCCTGAGGAGGGTTTACTTCCTCTTTAAGAGTTCCCTTCACTGGAACGAAGGGTGCAAAGCCCAACCCCTGAAAAACAACCTCACACCATAACCCCCCTCCACCAAATGTTTTAGACCAGTGCACAAAGCAAGGTCCATAAAGACATGGATGAGTGAGTTTGGGGTGGAGGAACTTGACTGTCCTGCACAGCGACCTGAACTCAACCCGACAGAACACCTTTGGGATGAATTAGAGTGGAGACTGTGAGCCAGGCCTTCTCGTCCAACATGAGTGCCTGACCTCACAAATGTGCTTCTGGAAGAATGGTCAAACATTCCCATGGACACACTCCTAAACCTTGTGGACAGCTTTCCCAGAAGAGTTGAATCTTTTATAGCTACAAAGGGTGGGAAAACTCAATATTGAACCCTACGGACTAAGACCGCGATGCCATTTAAATTCATGTGCGTATAAAGACAGGTGTCCCAATACTTTTGACAATATAGTGTATGTAAATTTGCAACTGCATCAATTATCCTTTTATTATTTTTCAGCATATACCTCAAAGTCACCTGAAGGTGGAAATCACCATTTAACAGTGTCTCAGTTACTCCAGACATTGGGGCAGGAGTGCACAAACGTCTGTCTCTGCGCAGTATTACCTGTCCATTGCCATTAAACTTTTATGTGAGCTGTATTATTAATCTTTAGAATTTTTTTTTCATCTGTTGCTAAAAGACTTAAGGGCAGTAATTGTCAATGACAGAGAAAGCGAGAGATGATGGATCAGTATGCAAGGATCATAACCATCCAGAGCTAGATGTACGCAGACCCCTGTTCCTTGCTGTTTCCATACTGTCATTGTTCCCTGGGGTATAGGTTTTACGTATGGTGCCATCATTTCACAACCACATGTAATGAAATACTGCATCGCAATGCAAAGCAATATATTCCCATCCGATCCAGCCGCTGTCTGTACATCCTACAATCGTTATTACTTCTATCAGCGAGGAGAGCAGGAGCGCACTGAATGACAGCTCCTTGTGCAGCAATTAAAGGGAAATCACCTTTTATTTTCAATGTGTGGCCATCTTGACTTGGCTGCAAAAGTTTTCCTGAGCAGAATGTTTGATGTGACTTTCATATTCCATATTTTCTGTATTCCTTAAAGTAAAGGTAAACTCCTAACTGAATGATTTTTTTATTTATTTTTTGTTATTTGCTATAGCATTGAGTATCATAATTCATAGACATTTATACAAATTAAATACTTGCTTTATCAATTTATTTTACCCTTTGTTGCATATTAGCACTGCTGATGTCCTGCAGCCACTTTAAAGTTTACATGCACTCCGGCTAGGGCCATCTTAATGCATGGGCACTTCCCAGGGCCCCCAGGTGCATGGGGGCCCCATGATAATCTTGCATAACATCATTCTTGCCAACCGTCCCGGATGTGCCGGGACAGTCATGCTTTTTACCAAGCTGTCCCAGGATGGCAGCGTCCCAGAGCCTGTACTGTGCCCTCCTGTTCCCAGTGCCTGTGCTGTGTGCTACAGCATGGCCGCTTGAAGTCTACAGTGAGAGAGCATGCAACAAGGTGACAAAACATTTGTTATCATTCAGCCAAAAATGTGTTATCAATCAGCCAAAAGAGCATTTGTGAGGTCAGGAACTCATTGTGGGACAAGAAGATCTAGCTCACAATCGGCCTTTCAAGTTATCTCAAAGGTGTTCAGTAGGGTTGAGGTCAGGGCTTTAGGTCAGCTGTTCTGTGGTTAACGGGTTACATGGCTAGGGCCATCATAATGCATGGACACTTCTGGGCACTCCCCATGGGCCCCAGGTGCATGGGGGCCCCATGATAATCTTGCATAACGTCATTCTTGCCAACCGTCCCGGATGTGCTGGGACAGTCATGCTTTTTACCAAGCTGTCCCAGGATTGCAGCTTTCCAGAGCCTGTACTATGCCCTCCTGATCCCTGTATTGGGCCCTCCTGACCCCCCCCCCCCCCGCACTGTGCCCAGGAACACATTGTGGGACAAGAAGATCTAGCTCACAATCGTCCTTTCAAGTTATCTCAAAGCTGTTCAGTAGGGTTGAGGTCAGGGCTTTAGGTCAGCTGTTCTGTGGTTATAGGGTTGCTCCACTAAAAACGAATATTATTTTATTTTTTTTATTTATTTAAGGTTCTTATATAGCGCTGTCAATTTACGCAGCGCTTTACATATACATTGCACATTCACATCAGTATGCTGTATTGTGTGTGAATATTGGCTTACAGAAAGTTTTTTCCACTGGAGTTTAGCATTTCCCTTGCTCCAAAAGAGTTTTGTCTTTATGCTCTATTCTTGGTAATGGGAAGTAAAAAAAAAAGTATAATACGTTCCCCTTCTAAAATCCTTGCAGGGCAAACATTCTGTTGCCAGGGTCCCCAGGAAATATTAGAAGTCAGGGAGTAATTCAGATGCCAGATGTTCTTTTTTTTTTTTTGTACATCAAAATATCTGATTGGTTGCTGTTGGTAACATTAATATTTCCCCGTTCTCTAGTTTACATAACTGAGCCCTAATAGGCTTCATTTGGAGGAAGAATCTGGTTGTTAAGAGACAACCCAAAATGTTCTTTTAGATATTTTGATAAATGAGGCCCAACACGTCTGCTATTCAGCTCCTTTTTGATTCCCTTTTATTAATATTCCCCAATCTGAAACCATCTAAACTTTCTGAGAGTCTAGTCATTTGTAAAGACGTGTAAAGTTTTCTGATTAGATGTGTCTATTGCTATTCTCTTCGAGAATCTGGATGGAGTCCATTCCAGATACCTTCCCCAGGACTGAGCATTTTAAACGACTCTGCCGGAGGGAGACTTACTGGATATTCTCTCGACACACTCATGCCATGGGCCCTGAATGAAGTCAATGTTCTTCTCTAACCCATATTCCTCTGCATCCCTAAAGACAGACCCCCCACGTTTCCTGATATAGTATTTCTTTGTCTCATGGCCTTGGTTTACTAATAGTGTTTGACTATCTTCCATCCAGGTATAGCACTCTATCAGCAAAGGACCCCTAGGGCCTATAATTCTCCCCTTCCACATACACTCAAGACACCACAAGTAAGTACCCAATATAGAGTTTAAAGCGGAGTTCCACCCTAAAAATTATTTTTGCATGTCCGCTAGCTTAGATGAACCTGAAAAAGAATTGGATAATTAATTTTTTTTTTTTTGTTTCATGAAAGAGCGTATCAACGTGCCTTACTAAAATATATATTTCATAATATATTTCAGCTCATGCCCACTTTCCAATGGAATGTGCGCCCCTTGCAATTACATATTAACGAGCCAGACTACACCTGGCAGTTGGATATTTTGCATATAGACGACAAGACATTGATAGGTATTTACATTTTAAACAGCTCTCCATTCATTCGTTTGGACACTTAACAAGTAAGGCTTCGCATAGAGATTACTGACACCACCCAAACACATTTGACAATTGCTTACATTAACACATGACAGCTGAACACAGACGGATCGGCTCTCCCACAAAACACAATCTCAGACACAAGACACCTCATATTGACACAGATGTATGGGGAACGCAAGGACCTTTTCATGTACTGTTTTCTGTGAGATATGTTCTATTGTTAAATTGACCTATGAATTGTAACCAGTTTAAAGCAGTTTTTGCCGCCCAAATATCCTTTAAATGTGTGAGCGAAACTTGAAATAAACAGATGTGTCTACTCTAAGCTTGAGTGCTATGTGTCGGTACATCTCCTGGCCAGAGAAGAGAGAATTCACTATACAGGGAGAGTTGGGACTGAAGGGCCGTATATCATCTTGTAAATTGCCTCCTAACGAGATTTGAGCTAACATTTCACTTACCTTGTTTTTAATGAAAATATACTCACCTTCCTTCCTCTTCCTCCCTCTGCGGACATGGCCCCCGACGTCACTTCCTTACTGCATTGACTCCTGGGAGATGAGCGTCATCGATCCCAGGAGTCAATGCGCCTGCACCAGAGTCACTCGTCACTTCCGGCATGCCCAGAAGCTGTTCAGGGATGACCCGCCTGCATCGGAAGTGACGAGCAGGGCATTCTGGGATTCCGACGTCACCGAGAGGACATGAAGAGGACACGCTGCGGCTTCAGCTGCCCACACCTGAGATGGCAGCAGCGCTGGACAAGACATTTTCAAGGTAAGTATTTCTTCTTACAGGTCAGTGAAACAGGGGACAGTTCAGAGGCTATCGTTGCTTAAATGCACTAGCCCTGACTGTCCCGGGGGTATTTTTAGCTTAAAATTTTTTTTTAGCCCCGAACTCCGCTTTAATATAGTTATAAGATACTCTTCTATTCATGTAATAGATGCCATAATTTATTTCTCCCTTCCCCTATCCATCAGCCTTTCACAAAACAGTTTCTGTCCCTTTTTGGCGCTATCATCCATTACTATGTATCCCTTTAATTATTGTCATAGGTTTTGAGGATTTCCCCCTTTTTCTCTGTTCCTCTAAATATACATCCTATGTTATTGAATCCTATCTGTTTTGAATTTTAGATTATTTACACTTGAATTGTTTGTAACAGTTGAGGCACTTATTGTTCTCTCTTTACATTAATGAAAATATTTTCACCTCTAAATATACATCCTAAATAATAATAAAAAAAAAAAAAATAATTCTCCCCCCCCCAGATATTTCCCCTCCCCCTCTTCTTTTTCCCTCGGTCATGCGCGGTTCCCCACACATGCACATCTACAAATATCAAATTATCTGTCCCATGTTTCCTATTCCTCATCACCCCTTCTATATTATCCCTCCAAAATGGCATTTTATCCCCACCCCCATCATTTGGTAAGGCACATTTGAAAAGGTTTTTGAGTGCGTTGATGCAATTATAGGTGCACGCACACATTACCTTCATTTTTATCTCTGATTCCTTTTTACTTTTTTCATATCAAACTATTTTATTCACATGTATAATTAGTTAACCTTTATATTTGTTTTATCATTTTTATTTTTGTTTTATTTTTATTTTCATTTTTATATAAATTTTTTTATATATATTTATTTTTATTCTCATTTTCACGTCATCTTTACTCTTTTTTCTATTTCTATTTTTACTTTTATTTTTATTCTTACCTCTCATCCATATATTCCATCTTTCGTCCTTAGTTTCATATTTTTTATTTTTATCTTTATCTTCCTCCCCACATCCGATTTCAAACACATCAGCAGTAGCACACACTCATATATATTTATACATTTACATATTAGAAGTTCGCTAGTCGTTTTATCCAGCCACCTTTTTGATCCTTGCCAGCACAGTTAGTTTTTTATTAGAGACTATGGGCATAAAAGCCCTCTTCCAATACAGCCCTTGCAAGGCCTGAAGAAGGAGCGCATGCTTTGCAATGCGTCGCCGTTAGTCTGCAGCCCGGCATCTGGGAAGTGGAGTCACGGCCCTCAGACGGACAAGCAACAGCGAACTAAGGACCAGGGAAGCCTCCTGTCAGCACACAGACGACACCTACTCCCAAACACAGCTGTGCCCGCACCAAGAGGGGACCCACTAATGCCGATGCCCAGGACCATCTTATTATCCAATGCTTGCTTTTACACTCCTCTTGTGAGTAAGAAAGTGTTTTTACTTTATTAAAATGGTTAACTGCTACACTTAGAAGGGCACTTGGGGTTTTCTCCCATTTAAAGTTATATTAACCACTTGCCGACCGCTCACTGAGCTGGTACTGAGGCAAAGTGGCTCGTTATCGTCCAGCGACGTAGACCTACGTCGCTGGACAACGCCCCCTCTCAGTGGCGCAAGCGCGCAGCCGGAGTCTCGCTGCTGCTGTATTCAGACACAGCGGGAGTCGAGCCAGGGGAGGAGAGGCGGCGATCACCGCCGCTCTTCCCCGATCGTCTGGGATCGAGTGTGGAAATCCGCCCACTTGTGTAAACAAAGTGGGCGGATCTCCTATGTGACAGACAGGGACAGATTTCAGGATGCAGCATAGCTGAACCTGCGATCTGTGTCTGTGTCACACAATCCCCCCACACACGTCAGTAAGCATGAGGCATACATTTAACCCCTTGATCACCAATAAAGTTAACCCCTTCCCTGCCAGTGTCATTATTACAGTAACAGTACATATTTATAGCACTGATTACTGTAGTAAGGTCACTGGTACCCCCAAAAGTGTCAAAAATGTCAGTTAGGGGTCCGATCTGTCCGCCGCAATGTCACAGTCCCACAAAAAAAATCGCAGATCGCCGCCATTACTAGTAAAAAAAAATAAACAATAAAAATGACAAATCTTTCCCGTAGTTAGTAAACGAGATAACTTTTGCGCAAACCAATCAAAATACGCCTATTGTGATTTTTTTTTACCAAAAATATTTAGCAGAAAACAAATTGGCCTAAAATGTTAAAAAATTTTGATTTTTAAATTTTTTTCGGGGGATTGTTATATATCAGAATGTAAAAAATATTGTTTTTTTTTTTTTCAAAATTGTCGCTCTTTTTTTCAAAAATTAAAAATCGCTCAGGTGATCAAATACCACCAAAAGAAAGCTCTATTTGTGGGGAAAAGAAAAACATAAATTTGGGTACAGCGTTGCATGACCGCGCAATTGTCCGTTAAATTGACGCATTAAATTAACGCATTTGGCCTAAATATATGACAAAAATTGAATATATTGAATATTTTTTAACTGTCAAAGTAGAAAATGTCTATTTTTTCGCAAAATTTTCGCTCTTTTTTTTATTAATATCGCAAAAAAAGAAAAGCGTAGAGGTGATCAAATACCACCAAAAGAAAGCTCTGTTTGTGGGGAAAAAAAGGACGTAAAATTTTGTTTGGGTAAAGGGTTGCATAACCGCGCAATTGTCAGTTAAAGTCGCGCAGTGCCAAGTTGCAAAAAGTGGCCTGGACGTAAAGCAGGAAAATCCTCCGGTGGTAAAGTGGTTAATAGACTTGAGTAAAATAAAGTCTGATTGGTTACTAATGGAAAAATACTAAACCTGTCAAATCAGCTTTGGTTTTTGCCCTGCTCTGGTGACTAAACCCTAGGTTCCACAGTGTTTTATAGGCATACTAACAATTAGGGGATACTTACTATGCTTCTAGTCCTAAATTCTATTTTCATATTGCAATTTTACATTACTTACTATAAGCTTCTTCATTTGCCATGGTTACACAGCAAGTACATGTAGGCTTGGAGCTAAGAATCTAAATCTGCAGCCAGGTGCTGACACATTTGGCAAATTGCAGGGTGTAATAACTCACATTCTGTCTGGCCTATAATTATAATAAGCTGGCCAAAAATCGGAGGTTAAACTATGGCACAGAGAGGACATGACATCACAGCAGCCCGCAGGCTGTGAAAGGGGATATGCAGATTTGGCTGCTACGTATCTGGAGAGGGTATTCGATTCTACGGGTTCGGAGGCTACCAGTGAAAACACCTGAACCAAGGCAATGAACTGGACCCTAGTGTAATCCTCCTTCAAGTTTAGAAACTTGGAATGAATGATTAGGAAGGGTAGAGGAGTTGTAAAGTCAGGAAGGTTTTTTATCTTATTGCATTCTATGCATTAGGATAAAAAAAACCTTCTGTGTGTAGCAGCCCCCCCCCCCCCCCAGCACCCCAAATACTTACCTGTGTCCCCTCTCTGTCCAGCGATGTCCACGAGTCCCTCGGCCGCCCTGGGGCTCTCCCTCCTGATTGGCTGAGATACAGCCACGGCTCCATTGGCTCCCGTGGCTGTCAATCAAAGTCAGTGAGTCAATCAGGAGAGAGAGAGGGGGCGGGGCCGAACAGCAGCTCCGTGTCTGAATGGAAACATGGAGCTGCAACTCGGCTCGAGTGCCCCCATAGCAAGCTGCTTGCTGTGGAGGGCACTCTATAGGAGGGAGGGGCCAGGAGCAGTAACGAGGAACTTGAGAAGAGGAAGATCCAGGCTGCTCTGTGCAAAACCAACTGCCCAGAGGAGGTAAGTATAACATGTTTGTTATTTAAAAAAAAAAAAACCCACAAGACTTTACAATCACTTTAACGCTTGATTCACACAAATGCATTTTTTCATGCTTTTTTGCTGTTTGCAGTAATGTATTTCATTTTTTGAACATGGGTTCCTATGAAACACATGCACATCAATGCATTTTTGTGCCTCTGCTTTTTGGAAAGAGTCGGGGACTTTTTTAACTGCAAAATGCAGCGTTTTGCATGTAATAGACTTTAATGGACCTGTATCCAAAACACAAGTATTGCGTTTTTACCGTGATTTGTATTTTAAATTTGCCGAACAACAAATTTTCCCCCAAAAAAACCATAGAAAATGTAAAACGCAAATCGCAGTAAAATCGTGGCTAAAAAAAAAAAAAAAAAACACTACAGAAATGCTCAAAAGCACCATGCATAGGTGTGAATCGAGCCTCATCTGCATAATTCTTTTTTTTTTTTTATTATTTTTATTAACCACTTGCCTACTGGGCACTTAAACCCCCCCTCCTGCCCAGGCCAATTTTCAGCTTTCAGCGCTGTCGTACTTTGAATGACAACTGCGCGGTCATGCAACACTGTACCCAAATTAAATTTTTGTAGTTTTTTTCAAACAAATAGAGCTTTCTTTTGGTGGTATTTAATCACTACTGGGGTTTTTATTTTTAGCTGAGCAAACAAAAAAATACCAAAAATTTTGAAATGAAAACAAAAGTTTTTAGTTTGTTATAAAATTTTGCAAACATGTAATTTTTCTCCTTCATTGATGTGTGCTGATGAGGCGGCACTGATGGGCCCTGATAGGCACTGATAGGCTGCACTGATAGGTTGCACTGTTGGGCACTGATAGGTGACACTGATGGGCACTGATCAGGTGGCACTGATAAGGCGGCATTGATAAGGCTGCACTGATAAGGCTGCACTGATGGGTGGCACTGATGGGCACTGATGGGCGGCACTGAAGGGCACTGGTAGGTGGCGCTAAAGGGCACTAATAGGCAGCACTCATGGGCACTAATAGGTGGCACTCATGGGCAATGATAGGCACTGGTAGGTGACACTTATGATGGGGAACAGATTGGCACTGATAGGTTGCACTGGGGAGCACTGATAGGTGGAACTGGTAGGTGGAGCTGGTTGACACTGGTGGGCACTGGTAGGTGGCACTAGAGGGCACTGGCAGATGGCACTGGTGGGCACTGGTAAGTGGCACTGGTTGGCACTGGTAGGTGGTACTGGTGGGCACAATTTGCCCTTTCCTCTTCTGGACCGATGTCCCACTGACTGACAGTGTGAGGAGAAAAAAACAGCTGATCACTGGCTGCTGTTTACTTCACATGATCAACTGTCATTAGTTGACAGCTGATCGCGTGGTAAGGGGGCAGGACCGCCCCCTTACTCTGATCTGTGATCAGGCGAGTCTCATGGACTCGCTGATCACAGAGGGAGCCTACAACATACATAAGGGTGTCTATCGTGTGGCAGCACCGTACCAAGGCCTTGAAGGCAAACGGGTTACAAACATTAACAGACAGTAGAAAAACTGTTGGGTTTTCACCCCACCCCCCTCCCCCTAACCACTGTTTACCAACTCAACCCCCTCCAGTTTCCAGGTATTCATAATAGGAGACATAATGCACCTTGATTTCAAGATAATTAATATTGCTGTACCGCATGCAGCACAAGCACTCAAATTAGGTGATGTGATATTGGCTTGTCATTGGAGAGAAGAAAGCTCTAGGTCAGTTACAAATATAGTGCAAGATGGGGAGAAGGTGTAGCAATTCCCTATATGGATGTACCATTAACACCGTAGCCCCACAAGTGTTTTGAAATGTGCCTATTGTCAGTTGCTGTATCTCGGCTAGAATTACACTGAACCAATTTGTAAATGCAACACTTTTGTTTTTGCCCCAATTTTTCATGAGCTGAACTCAAAGATCTAAGACTTTTTCTATGTACACAAAAGGCCGATTTCTCTCAAATATTGTTCACAAATCTGTATAAATCTGTGTTACTTCTCCTTTGCCGAGATAATCCATCCACCTCACAGGAGTGGCATATCAAGAAGATGTTGATTAGACAGCATGATTATTGCACAGGTGTGCCTTAGGCTGGCCACAATAAAAGGCCGCTCTAAAATGTGCAGTTTTATCACACAGCACAACGCCACAGATGCCGCAGGTTTTGAGGGAGCGTGCAATTGGCATGCTGACTGGAGGAATGTCCACCAGAGCTTTTGCCTGTGAATTGAATGTTCATTTCTCTACCATAAGCCATCTTCAAAGGCATTTCAGAGAATTTGGCACTACATCCAACCGTAGACCACGTGTAACCACACCAGCCCAGGACCTCCTCATCCAGCATCTTCACCATCAAGATCATTTGAGACCAGCCACCCGGACAGCTGCTGCAACAATCGGTTTGCATAACCAAAGAATTTCTGCACAAACTGTCAGAAACCATCTCAGGGAAGCTCATCTGCGTGATCGTCGTCCTCATCTGGGTCTCGACCTTACTGCAGTTCCTCATCATAACTGACTTGAGTGGGCAAATGCTCACATTCAATGGTGTCTGGCGCTTTGGGGAGGTGTTCTCTTCATGGATGAATCCCAGTTTTCTTAGATCTTTGAGTTCAGCTCATGAAAAATGGGGGCAAAAACAAGTGTTGTGTTTATAATTTGGTTTAGTATATGTCTTCAATTAGTAGTAGAAGAGGTGTCTAACTAAGCCTGTCATACTTTGGTAAACTTACTTTCACATCCCTGAGCGATGTAGGTGGCCTTATAGAATGGGATCATAAAGTTCACTAGGCCCTTCCAGTAGGACAAGGCAGGAGCATCTGGCTTTTTCCATTGTAGGGGAATAGCTTTGCGGGCATATTACAATAGAATGCTGAGTAGGGTTCTAAGTGCTGTGGATGGCACCACCTCCTTCACCAGACCCAGAAGACATACCTGGGCTATCATGGGGACTGGAACCACCAGAACATCAGCAGTATAAGAAATAACCTGCACCAGAAATCTTGGATGAGGTGGCAATTCCAAAATACAGTGGGTACGGAAAGTATTCAGACCCCCTTACATTTTTCACTCTTTGTTATATTGCAGCCATTTGCTAAAATCATTTAAGTTCATTCTTCTTCCTCATGAATGTACACATAGCACCCCATACTGACAGAAAAACACAGAATTGTTGACATTGTTGCAGATTTATTAAAAACGAAAAACTGAAATATCACATGGTCCTAAGTATTCAGACCCTTTGCTGTGACACTCATATATTTAACTCAGGTGCTTTCCATTTCTTCTGATCATCCTTGAGATGGTTCTACACCTTCATTTGAGTCCAGCTGTGTTTGATTATACTGATTGGACTTGATTAGGAAAGCCACACACCTGTCTATATAAGACCTTCCAGATCACAATGCATGTCAGAGCAAATGAGAATCATGAGGTCAAAGGAACTGCCTGAAGAGCTCAGAGACAGAATTGTGGCAAGGCACAGATCTGGCCAAGGTTACAAAAAGATTTCTGCTGCACTTAAGGTTCCTAAGTGCACAGTGGCCTCCATAATCTTTAAATGGAAGACGTTTGGGATGACCATAACCCTTCCTAGAGCTGGCCTTCTGGCCAAACTGAGCTATCGGGGGAGAAGAGCCTTGGTGAGAGAGGTAAAGAAGAACCCAAAGATCACTGTGGCTGAGCTCCAGAGATGCAGTTAGGACATGGGAGAAAGTTGTAGAAAGTCAACCATCACTGCAGCCCTCCACCAGTCGGGGCTTTATGGCAGAGTGGCCCGACGGAAGCCTCTCCTCAGTGTAAGACACATGAAAGCCCGCATGGAGTTTGCTAAAAAAACACCTGTAGGACTCCAAGATGGTGAGAAATAAGATTCCCTGGTCTGATGAGACCAAAATAGAACTTTTTGGCCTTAATTCTAAGCGGTATGTGTGGATAAAACAAGGCACTGCTCATCACCTGTCCAATACAGTCCCAACAGTGAAGCATGGTGGTGGCAGCATCATGCTGTGGGGGTGTTTTTCAGCTGCAGGGACAGGACGACTGGTTGCAATCGAGGGAAAGATGAATGCGGCCAAGTACAGGGATATCCTGGACAAAAACCTTCTCCAGAGTGCTCTGGACCTCAGACTGGGCCGAAGGTTTACCTTCCAACAAGACAATGACCCTAAGCACACAGCTAAAATAACGAAGGAGTGGCTTCACAACAACTCCGTGACTGTTCTTGAATGGCCCAGCCAGAGCCCTGACTTAAACCCAATTGAGCATCTCTGGAGAGACCTAAAAATGGCTGTCCACCAACGTTTACCATCCAACCTGACAGAACTGGAGAGGATATGCATGGAGGAATGGCAGAGGATCCCCAAATCCAGGTGTGAAAGACTTGTTGCATCTTTCCCAAAAAGACTCCTGGCTGTATTAGATCAAAAGGGGACTTCTACTAAATACTGAGCAAAGGGTCTGAATACTTAGGACCATGTGATATTTCAGTTTTTCTTTTTTAATAAATCTGCAACAATGTCAACAATTCTGTGTTTTTCTGTCAGTATGGGGTGCTATGTGTACATTCATGAGGAAGAAGAATGAACTTAAATGATTTTAGCAAATGGCTGCAATATAACAAAGAGTGAAAAATTTAAGGGGGTCTGAATACTTTCCGTACCCACTGTATGTGTTCAAAATTGGCCGGAGAGTGGTTACATCACCAACAATCTGCAGAGGTAAAATGGTAGATAGTCGCTAGTCTACCTGGTGTATAATAGATCCTGTGGAGGAATTTGATGTGGATCAGCCTGTCCCTTGCTGAAATTAAGTGTTTAAAAGGCCGTCCTTCCACTCCTCCCCCTGGACCGTGGGCACCTCCAGCATCCATTTCTCCCTACATTTTGTTACTGTGGGAGGTGTTTTTTGGAATAATTCTTTATAAGCTACTTAATGGGACCTTTGAAAAGTCTTTTACTGACAGGAGGCTTTCAAGAGCAGAGGGCTGAGCCTCCACCCTACAATCATTGAATTGTATTTGAAAAGCATGGCGAATGTGGAAGTAATGGAAGAAGTAGGAGTTTGAAAGGTCATGTCTTCCTTTTAATTGATGTGAGAAGTTCCCCCTCGCTAGTGATGTCTCCCACTGTCATGATACCCTTAGACCTCCACATCATTGGATCAGGTAGGCCATAATAATGTGGGAGTTTCGGGTTCATCCATAGGGGAGAGGAAGGTGAGATCCTAGTGTAACTATTGCTAGAAAGTCTGTCCACCAGTTCCCATGCCTGATGGTAGCTTTCATTGTTGAGGTTAGGGGAACGGTAGCTCTAGATCCTCTAAATAATGCCAAGCATAAACTCTCATATGAGCCAAGTAGTGCCGCTTCTAGAACAGTTGCTGAGTCACCCTCGTCTCCAACATGCCAACGGTAAGCAAACACCATTTGACCGGCCTGATAATATTTTTGCCAGTCCCTTAAGGCTAGTCCCCCTCTGCCCCAGGGCTCCTGCAAAACCTTAAGCCCATGTAGGAGATGGGGACCATAAAAATGAGTTGATAATTCCGTCTAGTTTTTTAAAGTAAGACCTGGGTATCCATATCGGGGCATGTTTTTAAGAAGTACTGTATAAGATGACCGGGAGGACTTTCATTTCAATGAGGTTTATTCTACCTATCAGGGATAACGGAAGCTTCTGCCAGACCTAGACTCTCTGCTTCAGGAGGGTCATCAATGGAGCCATATTCTGGGGCATGTAGTCAGCGATTTGGGCAGTAATCTGAACACCTAAATAGGTAATAGAGGAGACCCAGTGTAATGGCAGGTTACTATCTGCTGACTCCTTAGCTCTATCATCTATCGGTAGGATAGATGATTTGGTTCAAATAACCTTTAGACCTGAAAATTTGAACCTGAAAAATCATTAAGAATATGTAAAACCGTTCGCAGGGAGGGTCCAGGGTCTTTTAAAAACAGAATAAGGTCATCAGCATAGAGTGCTAGACACTCTTTAATGGATCCTACCTGAATGGCCCCTACTTGTAGAGAGAATCGGAGTGCTACGGCCAGGGGCTCCATTGCAAGCACAAATAGAAAGGGGGCTGCTGTGCCTCTGCCGATTGCAAAAAACAGGGAAACAGAGAATCCAAATTGAATTGCCGCCTGTGGTTTACTGTATAGCATAGAGATCCACCTTCTGAAAAGGGGGAAAAAACCTATACACTCTAATACCCTACGCATATAATGCCAGTCGATCGAATACATTTTCTATATCCACGGAAACTAAAATTCTAGTGGGTGGGCCATCATTAGGAAGCTGCAGATGTGTGAAAACCCTCCTCAGGTTGGTATCTGTAGATTTACCTGGCATAAAGCCAGTTTGACCTATGTTAATCAATGAGGGTGTGATTTTTGCCAGCCTAGTTGCAAGGACTTTAGTGAGGATTTTTTGATCTGTATTCAAGAGGGCTACTGGATGGTAAGAGGAGCAATTTAGTTAGGTCTTTACCTGGTTTGGGGGAGAAGGACCACATGGGCCTCCAGCTTGGAAGACAGAAGAGTTTGATGTTCAAGGCAAGTGGCGAAGAATGCACTCAGCTTAAGGGCCAAGAGTTTGGCATAGGTCCTATAGAAATCCATAGGGAAACCATCAGGGCCTGGAGCTTTATGTGGAGAAAAGGGAGCTATAGCGGCCTCTATTTCCAATGGTGTAACTTTGGCTTCAAGAGCCTCCCTGTCACTGTCTGATAGGGTAGGAATATCTTGATTCCCTAATAAAGATCTAAAGCTATCAGGTTATAGGGTGGAATGGGCACATAAAGTGAGGAAAAGTAACTCACAAACTCTGCCATGTTATTGGAGGGTTCAGTAGTAATATCGCCCCCCCTCCCGTTTTATACTAGGAATAGTGATGAGTGATTTGTGGTCAGTTACCAACATAACCAGGAGCCTACCTGTCAGGGAACTTCCCACAAGAGAGCTGGATCTGCCGCCCACACCAATGCAGCGATGCCCAGTGGCCTATTTAAACCAGCCTGCTCCAGCCATTAGTTGCTGGATGATACTATCACGTACCTGATCAGAGGCCGAGGTGCTGAGAGGGCTTTCCTTGTGGCTAAGTGCAAGGCACCCCTGGAGGTGGAGACAGGGAATGCTGTGCCCAAAGGTTGTGGTCAGATATCCCCCCAGCCAAATACTCAGCCTCCTGTAGCAGTTGTAAAAATAAGTCATTACTGAACGCCAGGTCTATGCGAGCCGAAGAACCATGAGTTTTGGAAAGATGCGAATATCACCTCGAGGTTGGGTGTTTCCACCGCCATAACTCAGTGAGTCAGGCTGTACTCTATCACCAGGAGCTTTTCTGCAACAGTCTCTTTGCATTCTATCCAAGGTGCCCTAAAGTCTATGGAGTGGTGTCTTCTGGTCTCCAAGTCTTAGGAATTTTGAGCTTGTTTCTCTCATCACAAGACTTTTCAATTGGTGGCCTCAACCTCTTTTTTTTCCCCCCTCCCTCTCTGGACTGTCCTCTCCCCATGACCATTGCCTCCAATTTTTTCACCTCATCATCCATTGCCAGTTCATTGGTTCATCCCCTCCCAAATGTTGGTTCCCAACAGCAAGGGAAGTATCAAGTGTTTTGGAGTAGGTCTTAGGTGTGTGGCTGGGGGTGTGGGTGGGTCTGGGTGTGGGGTGGGGTGGAGCCCATGAGGTATTCCATGTGTGCTTTTATAAGCTGGGACGCTTATACAGTTCCTCGGCCTTTGATTATTTTATTCCATTTGGTTCATTTTCTATTTTACAAAATATGTAATCTTTTTATTGTCTTCACCTCAATAAAGAACAATTTTCAAATTTTTCAATATGCCTGTGTTTGAGCCAATTTTTGCAACTTCTTTTGTGTTGTTTTCCAGTATTTGCCTCAGTTGTTTGGCACTACCGTAAGGTATAATATTTATGGTGTTACATTCCCGCCTGTCCTGCATTTGGGCGGTGAATCTCTTCCCTGGGATTTTTTCCACTTCCCTTTCCCACCCCTTCTTTGTCGTGCTAGCCTACAGGAGGAGCTCCACAGAGCTAGCTCTATTCAAGTTGGAGGTATCCAAGGCAGCCTCTAGGATGTTATTATATTCACCCACCAGTGGGCATAAGGTGACATATCGTATAACATATGGGTTTTTGATTAGTGGAGGTACGTAAACATTCACAATAACCAGTTTGTAGTTATATAGTTCAAGAACCACTGCCACATATCTACTCCCCCCCCCCCCCCCACCGGTGTCAGAGACCACCTGATGTATGACACAAGGAACGGCCTTACTGATAAGGATAGAAACCCCTCTTGCAAAAGATGAATAGGTAGAGTGCAACATCCTTTGAATCCAGGGACAGTGCGATGCTAGAACCTTACTGGCATCTAGATGAGTCTCTTGCAGAAGGACGACATGTGGCTTAAGTGACTTGATACTGAAACACTGCTGCTCTATTAAATTTGTCATTCAACCCTCCTACATTCCATCATGACACAATGTTTATGCGATTAGCCATAGTAAACCATTAAAAAAGATTTGTTCGGAACACAAACCATACATTCATGGATCAAAAGTAAATATGCATAGTGCTGCACTGCGACATCAGGACAGTGATACAAAAAAGAGCGGCACAAAAAGAAATGCACAGTTGGTTCTGAAGAAAAACATCCCTGCTGTTGTACCAGAACATAAAATAAACCAGAACAAACAGAAAAAATAAAGGGCCGGTCAATCCCAAAACTGTGAAACAAAACTCGTGAGGCCTAGTCGTTGATCACAAAAGTTCGGCTGTCACTGTGGACTCTTCTGTGTCTCCATGGGAGAGTTCGTAAGCAGGATGTGCAAGCAGTGGAAAAAGTTTGGATTCGAACAACGGGAACTGAAGAAAAACTCTGTTTTGCAGCACAGGGGAGTGCAATATACTGGGGTCATAGGCAACAAATCAAGAACATCATCGACTAGGCATACTCAACATGCGCCATTGTAGGAGAGTCACTGATCCATGTCAAGCCAAACACTAGCCTCCTGTGGGGTGTCAAAGAATGTGCTGGATTCTGAGCCGACTTTGATATAGCATGCTGTATTGGAAACCCTTGATCCTCATCCTCCTCCTAACATCATTGAAAGAACGCCGTCTTTGCTGAGTTTCCGCAGAAAAATCTGGGAACAGCATGACCTTTCCATATTCAAAATTAAGTTCCTGGTGCTTCCTAGCCTCATGTCCCTCATGTCCCTGTAGTTCAGGAATCTGAGGGGCCTTGTTGGGGCAGAATTTCCAAAACAAATGAATCACCAGATAGCAGCAATCTGGGTCATTACATATAACACCTGAAGGTGCCCCTATCCTACATTAGATCATTAGATATGGAAGGGTTGGGAGACAAGGATTTCGGGCACTAGATTTTCATAAAATTAATTTTTATTAAACAAAATCTTTAAAAACATCTAATAATACAAGCAGATGAAAAGTCTACATTGAGCATAAGGCCAAAAATGGTCGACAGTATGCGATACAATAATACATGGGGTACTAAACCTTCATATAGTATGAAAACATTTGTGTACAGAACAATTTGTATTATGCATAGATCCAATGTGATATACTTCAAAGCAGACAGAGCCTGCCGGCGGATACCTCGATGCTCAAGGTGCCAGTCAGCAGGGTCAGCTGAGATTTACAGTAGATACATAGTGTACATTACTTGTGACAATTTGCTCAACATGTTTCGCCTTCTTGATGAAAGCTTCATCTGGAGCTTACTAATTGCTTTGTCTGTATAGAAACATAAATAATTTTAAGGAAACAGAATATATTGTTTAATACATATTCCACAAATGAGAATATTATTATTAACAGTGCATTATATATAACATACAATGTCAATGTAGAGGAAAAAGCATATGACAATCATGGTATTACTATTCTAGCCAGCAGAGGGGGCTGGTGGGAAAGCGAGAAAACAGCCATTGGGACGCATGTGGGGACACACACCGTATAACATGGGTAACATTGTATTTTGAACACAAGTATGTATATATAGAAAAGACACATCTATATAGGATATGAACATACCTGTACATTGTATATTCTGAACTCTTTTGATAATATAACGAGGAGGACTAAGAGACGGTCACGGAGCTCATAAATTAGGGAACCGATATTCACATGGAGTGTAAAAACAGACACTCCTGTATGTTTGTGTCTGGGTTAGATATAGAGAGTGCACTGGTTATGATATATCAACATATCAATCCGTTATCAATAGCAAATAACCACACCCGGTGCATGTTGATACAGAGATAGGTGAGAGCAGGATTGTTTGTATACAAAAAGGCCAACCATAGTTAAATTGCGTTATTTGGGAAAAAAAAAAAAAGAAAAAGAAAACCATTAATCCAAAAAGGAAAAGGGGGGAGAAATGTGTTGTGCATGCATGGACATATACCACTAAGGGGCAAGGAGCTTTTACTGTGTGTTTTCATGTGCCGAAGTATTTAAAGATTAAACAATTCTAAAACGATAGTTACCCAGGCAACAAACACTTGTATGGTCCTAGATTTCCATACAGAAAATCGCAAGGTACTTCATTTCCACATGTGTGGTACATCCATTACTCAGCCTTAGATATATGATAGATTAAAAAAATTACTATTGGTACCACACTTCTCTCAATATGCCCAACAGTGATAGTCCATGCATACCTCAAGACATTTGAGAATCACCAAGAATTGCATGCAAGTGTATTGGGGGCTTTAATAGCTGAACATGCTCACCGGTCCTGCGGAATACTTTGTTTAGGTAAGGGTAATTAGACCTGCCTTGTAAGTGGCAGACACTATTGAATTGAAAAAGGATTGAAAACAAAGTTGTAAGTAAAGGGATATACATACTCCAAAAGATCACAAAGATGAGAGTTTTTCGGCTTACCCTGTTGAGCTATATTCCGTCAAGAAAGTCCTCCCCGGATGGGGAACCGCCGCCATACTCGGACGCTTGTATGGCGCCCTTTTATGGCGTGGATGCCGGGCGGTTCGTCATAGGACGTCGCCGCCCCGGCCACTCCCCCCGGATACGACGATGCGGCGTAGGCGGAAATGACTCCGCCGCAGCCACTCGCAGACGTCCATGAGGGTAGCTCAGACTCCCAGAGCTGACAAGCTCCGGAAAGTCCGATCTGGTGCCACAGGAAGCTGCGCTCCTAGGAGCGGAAGTCCGCTGTGGCTTACCAGGCCGCACATGCATCACCAGATTGGCTATTGCTTCTAGCGTCCCACAGCGCCCCCGAAGGCTTCTAGCATTACAAACTTCAATACGAATCATCTGCAAACATATGATAACAAGAAAACGACAATACATTAATCTAAATAATCATTACAGAAAAGAAAATATATATATACATGGTTAAGTATCAGCAACTTACAAAAATGAAAACAAAAAAATATAATCCTATATTACATTATAAAAAATATATTAATAAAGAAAAAATGTATCTAACACCCAAACTAATTGGTGCTTGATAAATGGAAAGGCTAGGGCAATTGTGCCCAAAATTGGGGACACTACCCTCAATAGCTTTTAGACATTGGAAGGACTTAATTTGAGGATTGTACTTCTCCAAATCAAAATCCCATAACCATCAAAGAGGCACAGAGTCAGCATATGGACACACATTGGGCTCCATATGATACAGATATTAATTCCTTTAATAGTTGTCATGGGGCCAGTGGGAAGGAGGAAAAAGGGAGAGGGGTGGAAAGGCGACCACGCCAGGCAAGCAGACACCCGACTTACCATCCACAGATAACAACCAATAGAGAAAACAAAGTTTTGTTTTAATTTATTAAGAGATGCACGATTTATAAAAATGATTTGTAGGACTGGGTTTCATTCAAACCCGGTCTGCAGGTGGCATTCAGACGTTCAATCCAGATGGTTTCCTTCTGGAGGATTCTTTTGTCCCAGTTGCCCCCCCGTGAATCCTGGGGGATAACATCCAGAACATAAAAACGTGCTTTTTTTGGGTTGAATCTGTGGTAGAGGTCTAGGTGTCTGCTCACGGGCGTGATCATCTTTCCTCCCTCTGATATATATATGGTCATTAATCCTCTGACGAAGCTCTCTAATTGTTTTCCCCACATAAAACATGCCACATGTACAGTGCATGAGATACACCAATCCACGAGTGTCGCAGTTTGCACGGAAAGTAGGGGAAAAAGTTTCCCCATTTGGTAGAACAAAATGGGAACCCTCCTCGACCCATGGACACATAGCACAACCACGGCATCTATACGTTCCTCTAATAGTTGCTCTAGGATTTTTTATGGGTTGGTAGTGACTAGCTGTTAATTGATCTCGTAATGATCTAGTGCGTTTGAATACAATTTGTGGGTGTTTCCCCACATATTTGCTCGTAATTGGATCATCACGGAGTAGATGCCAGTGTCGTTCGAGAATGTCTCGAAGTACGTTCTCGTGGCTTGAAAACTTTGTTATGAGTTTAACCGTGGATTGTGTATCTCGATCTTTAACTCTGAAAATTAGGCTATTACGATCTTGTGAGAAAGCTCTATTAAATGCTGTACGCAAAAGACGTTTACTGTAGCCACGGGCTTTTAGGCGTTCACGTAGCGAATTGGCTTGAATTTTAAAATCCCTATCGGTTGTACAATTACGCCGAAGGCGTATGTACTGGGCATAAGGAATACTGCGTATTAGTGCCGCTGGATGGGCACTTGACGCATGCAATATTACATTACCAGATGTTGTTTTACGATAGAGGTTCGTAGTCAATTGGCCATTCTCATGCTTCAATACCGTCAGGTCAAGGAAATTAACTTTTGAATTGTCTACAGTACATGTAAATTTTAGATTGAAATTATTAATATTTAAAGCCTGAACAAAATCATCAAATAGCTGTCTGGAGCCTGTCCAAACTACAAACACATCGTCTATGTAACGATACCAAACCGCCACATGTGTAAAAAACTTTGATAAAGTCTCATCTGATGTGATATGTCGCTCCCACCCCCCCAGGTACAAGTTGGCGTAGGCCGGGGCACAACAAGTGCCCATGGCCACGCCTTGCACCTGGAGGTAGTGGGACCCATTAAAAGTAAACCAGTTGTGCTGCAGGATGAACAGGAGTAATTCCAAAAGGGGCACCCCGGGGGCGATTTCCGGTGGGCTCTTTCCACCACATATGTTGGGGCAGGTCTTCTAGGGCCAATAATTGTTTAAAGAGGTTTTCAGCAAAGGCGGTTTATTTCCCTCTAAGCCCTCCGGTGATCCCACCACCCGCACATTATTTCTCTGCTGCCTTTTTTTCTGCATCATCAGCCCTACTTTGGAGCGCTCTTACCAAATTCTCAATTTCTGTTAGGTGTGTCCCTTGGAAGTGTGTAATGTCTTCCACTTCAGAGATGCGGGGGGGGGATTTTCGGTGGGCACCCGGTGGGCCCTTTCCACCACATATGTTGGGGGCAGGTCTTCTAGGGCCAATATTTGTTTAAAGAGGTTTTCAGCAAAGCCGGTTTATTTCCCTCTAAGCCCTCCGGTAATCCCACCACCCGCACATTATTTCTCCGCTGCCTTTTTTTCTGCATCATCAGCCCTACTTTGGAGCGCTCTTACCAAATTCTCCATTTCTGTTAGGTGTGTCCCTTGGGAGTGTGTAGTGTCTTCCACTTCAGAGATGCGGTTTTCAGCAGTAGTAAGCCTGCCCCGGATCTTGTCTAAGTCATGCCTTATGAGAGTGCACTCCGCCGCTAGGTGGTCTATGCGGACCATTAATGCTGCCTTGAAAGCATCTATGGCCTCCAAAATAGGCTTAGTGAAGGTGGCTGAGTCAGTATCAGCAGTTGGCTTCAGTGCAGGAGCCCCAGGATCTTGAGCGGATGCTGCTTCTGATGCCTCCATGCTGGCTTCCTTAATCTGGCCGCATGGAGATACCAGCACCGAAGACAAGATGGCGGGGCAGAGCCAGAACCCAGCCACGTGTGGAGTGGTGCGGCCGCGGTTCTAGCTGCGCCTTCCCCTTCTGTTTCTGGGCTTCCTGCCGACATCTCCAAGGTCTCAGGAAGGTGTCCCGTTGTCCATGAGTGGGAAAATAAGGTGTGGGAGCACTGCTTACCGGATTAATACAGGATGGCAACGGAGCTCCGGAGAGACATTACCAGCCTTGTTCACATCTGGTCACGCCCCCTCAGCTGCATAATTCTAAGAAGGGTGGCGCTGCTTTGCAATATGAATTATGCTTATGAAGGGGATGTACATTTATCATAAACTGCGTGGTGCTCAAATACATGTGTGTGCTAGCGATAATGAATTCACTGAAAATACATGACAGATGACTGGTGCGTGTAAAAATTAATATATAATATAAGCAAAAAAAAATGTGCAAAATCAAACAGCAATTTTACATAATCAGATGGTGCTACATTAAATAAGTCATTCCGTGACAAAAAAGTGACTGGTGCTCTTTAAAAGTGCTTCACAACTGTGCATATGCATAGGAAATGGATGATGAGTACAAAATATATATGAAAAAATACCATATATATTAAAAACCAAGTTCACTTGAAAGTTCATCATAAACTCATAAAGTGACAGGTGCTATTTAAAGTGCTCCAACTACTCTTTAACCACTTAAGCCCCGGAAGATTTTACCCCCTTCCTGACCAGGGGGTATTTTGCGATTCGGCACTGCATGACTTTAACGGACAATTGCGCGGACGTGCGACGCTGCACCCAAATGAATTTGATGTCCTTTTTTTCCCACAAACAGAGCTTTCTTTTGGTGGTATTTGATCACCTGTGCGATTTTTTGATCATGCGCTATAAACAAAAAAAGAGTGACAATTTTGCAAAATTAACAATATTTTTCACATTTTTATATATGAAATTCCCCCAAAAAAATGTAAAAATCAAAATTTTTTAACATTTTCGGCCAATTTGTTTTATGCTACATATGTTTGGTAAAAAAAAATCGCAAAAAGCATATTTTGATTGGTTTGCGCAAAAGTTATTGCGTTTACTAACTAAGGGAAAGATTTCTGTCATTATTGGTGTTTTTTTTTTAACGAGTAATGGCGGCGATCTGCGATTTTTTGGTGGGACTGCGACATTGCGGCGGACAGATCGGACCCTTGACTGACATTTTTGACACTTTTGGGGTTACCAGTGATCAGTGACATTTCTACAGTAATCAGTGCTATATATATGCACTGTTACTGTAAAATTACACTGGCAGTGAAGGGGTTAACTTTTTTGAGAGGGAGGGGCTATGTGTGTCCCTAGGGGCGTGATTCTAACTGTGATTGGCTGTGGCTTCAGATGTATGAACAGTGATCAACGGTTCTACATAGTAGAACCGTATGATCATCATTCATACACCGGGAGAATGACAGGCGGCTTGTTTACACTAGCCGCCTGCCTTTCTCCCTCTCCACCGACGATCGCGAGTCACACGCGCGGGGGGGTCCGCGACCACCCGGGAGCGGGAGCGCGCCTCCGGGGGCGCGCGCGCGCTCGCTCCCTAGACCCTCACAGGCTAGCGACGTAGACCTACGTCACTCTGCCTGTGAGGGGCTGACCGCCGCAGTAAATAGTCGTGCAGCGGTCGGCAAGTGGTTAAATTAGTGCTTGTTGCTGGTGTTCCGCAAACGTGCTCCCCCTCTTGTACCTCACTCACCAGAGCGCTCTCCCATCTTGGGGGTAACCAGCATCCACAGCACCCAGTAGGTAAGACAGCAAACCTAAGATCCACATCCAAGTAGCCCTCAGTGGCTGAAACAGCAGACCTGAGATCCACATTCGATGGTAATCTTTTTCCTTGTTTTACATGTGGAAACCTCCAGTCTGTGGCCCTATCAGGCGAATGTTCCAAATCTTTGGCTGACTAATGCGCCTGTTTTCTGGCTGTACAATAACCTTTTGTTATTCTGAAGAAATCCCTCTGTGTGTTTGTCTGTGTCAATGTACAAGAGCTTCTTTTTGGGCGACAGGAGTCCTGCAATTCTGTTTGCGCAATTTTACCATGATTCGTCGGGCGACAATCGCGGCAAAATCGGGCCATGTTTGGGGTGTCATTGCAAGTCACGGTAATGGCACGGGCGTCCCCGATTTGCAATGATTCAGGATTGCAGGCAGAATCGCGCCAATTCTGCCCATGACTGGAGACGCCTATATGTGAATGGAGCCTTGAGTAGAGAAAAAGAGAGAGGAAAAAAATCATATGGTTTACAAAGCACGGAGAAAAACCGCTGCTGGGAAGACCTGTCAGCATTTAATTGAAAATAAAATTAAAGTCAAACGGGAAGTCTAAATTGAAATTTAAGGGTTTTTTTTTTTTTTTTTTTCTTTTTTACAGACAGAGACAGAAGAAAAAGAAGAACATGTAGAAAATCATTACAATTACTGTTATGCATTCACTCATCATCAGTGTACCTTTGGTGGAGTTGCTCTTAAGATTTGACTGGCTCAATACCCACAAATTGGCACACATCGAATGCGGTGCCTATAGTTAGGCTACGTTCACATTTAGGCGTTGCTATTTTTACAGGCGTTTTTTAAGGTGTTTTTGTGCAGGCGTTGTTTGGTTGACAAGTGACCAATGAAAAAAAATAAAA
Organism: Pelophylax lessonae; assembly: GCF_965119305.1. Classification (NCBI taxonomy): domain Eukaryota; kingdom Metazoa; phylum Chordata; class Amphibia; order Anura; family Ranidae; genus Pelophylax; species Pelophylax lessonae. Next base: position 199,693,486 of record NC_138778.1, on the reverse strand, counting down.
AAGCCTGTAATCTGCCAAAAAAGAAGCTCATGTACTTTTTTGAGCGACGGGCATTTTGCTTAAGGCGATAGAATGCTCAGATGTAAACTGGGGCCATTGAAATGAATGGGATTTGTTTTGTTGGGTGTTTTTATAGCTGAGGCTTAGAACAGAAAATCACCCAAAAATGTCTAGATATGAACAGAGCCTTAACCACTTTAAGACCGGAAGGATTTGCCCCCTTCCTGACCAGGCCCTATTTTGCGATTCGGCACAGTGTTACTTTAATGGACAATTGCGTGGTCGTGTAACGCTGTACCTAAACAAAATCAACGTCCTTTTTTCCCCACAAATAGAGCTTTCTTTTGGTGGTATTTGATCACCTGTGCGATTTTTTATTTTTTGAGCTTTAAACAAAAATTGAGCACAATTTTGAAAAAAAAAAATATTTTTCACATTCTGCTATATGACATTCTCAAAAAAAAATTAAAAATCAAAATTTTTGAACATTTTTGGCCAATTTGTTTTCTGCTACATATTTTTTGTAAAAAAAAATCGCAATAAGCGTATTTTGATCGGTTTGTGCAAAAGTTATCGCGTCTACTAACTACGGGAAAGATTTATGTCATTTTTATTGTTTTTTTTTTACTAGTAATGGCGGCGACCTGCGATTTTTTGCGGGTTTGCGAAATTGACACGTACAGATCGGACCCCTAACTGACATTTTTGACACTTTTGGGAGGACCAGTGATATTACTACTGTAATCAGTTCTAAAAGATTTGCACTGTTACTGTAATAATGACACTGGCAGGGAAGGGGTCAACCCTGTGGGTGATCCAGGGATTAAATGTGAGCCAAGGGGAGTGATTCTAACTGTGGGGGGACGTGGCTTCTGAAACAACCATAGAGACATGTGATCCTATATAGAAGGATCACATGGGCTCTATGATCATTCCAGGGAGAAGAACGGTCGGCTGTGTTTACAACAGCCGACTGTCCTTCTCTATCAGCGGGGAGTGATTGCGGGTGTCAGGCGGCAATCAGAGCCGCCTGACACATGCATCGGCTTCCCCGCTGACGATCGGGGGCAGAAGCGTGCCGCCGCCAGTGCTCACTCGCCCCCTAGCGGCCACTAGGCGAGCAACGTACCCATACGTTGTTTAGCCTGTACGAGCCACCCTGCCACTGTATATATAGTAAGCGATCGGCAAGTGGTTAAAAAAGGATTAAAGCCCTATGCATGTTGTATTTGAGCATTTCTTTAGTGCTGTCCACAGGGTTTTTTACTGCGATTTTACCTCGATTTTGCAGCAATTTTACCACAATTTGCGTTTTTTTTTTTTTTTTTGGAAAATTTGCTTGGCAAATTTAAAAATGCAAAACGCTAATTTCTGCAAAATCGTGTTAAAAACGCAATACTTGCGTTTTCGATGCAGGTCCATTGAAGTCTATTACATGCAAAACACTGCATTTTGCAAAAGCGCAGAGGCACAAAAATACATTGATGGGAACGTGTTCCATATGAACCCATGTTAAAAAAATGAAATGTATTGCTGCAAAAAGCATAAAAAAACGCATTAGTGTGAATTCAGCCTTAGATTTTGATAAAGGACCAAATAGAAGAGTTTTTGGCTAGAAATAATGGATTTTTTAATACAAACTTACCTGTAAAATCCATTTCTTAAAGTACATCACAGGACACAGAGCCATAAATCATATCATATGGGTTATATAGCCACCTATAGGGGAAGAACACTGGCAACCAATCAGAAAAGATGTCCCCCTATATAACCCCTCCCACACAGGAAGTACCTCAGTTTTGTAGCCAGCAATAAGCCCCCATAGAAGAGGGGAGGGACCTCTGTGTCCTGTGATGTACTTCAAGAAATGGATTTTACAGGTAAGTCTGTATTACAAAATCCATTTTCTTTTTGTACATCACGGGACACAGAGCCATAAATCATAACATATGGAATGTCCTAAAGCAATGCATCCGAAAAAATACCGCCATCTGACCACCAACAGGATTAAACCGCTGCCTGCAGAACACTGCGGCCAAATGCAGAATCCTCCTGGGACCTAACATCCACTCGATAGAAACGAGTGAACGGATGCACCGACGACCAGGTCGCGGCCTTGCAAATCTGAGCCATAGAGGCTTGATAGAGGAAGACTTGTCTGATCTCTGGGCCCAGGGCTTTTTCTGACCCTGCCCTGATGGCTTGGTTCCAGACTCAGATGGTTGAGGCTGTCGCCACCGTCTGGAATTAGAAGCGCTGGTAGTACTGGGGATCTTAAGAGAAGGACGCTTGCTCTTCCTTTTCAAAGGTAGCAACGTACTCTCCCCCCCCCCCCCCCCGAGATCTTTTGGATATACTTATCCAGATCATCACCAAAAAGGCATTCTCCCTAAAAAAGGGAAGCTAGCCAGTAACTTTTTACATGGTAATTCCGCAGACCAGCTCTTTACCCAAAAGGCTTCTGCGCATATGCACTGTCATCAGAGCAACTCATGACATTTGCCTTATGGAGTCCGTAAGAGCATCCACACCCTCCATGCGGCATACGCCTGTTTTAAAAAGCGAAGATTCTCACGAGCGCACGAATAGGCCTTCGCCACAGACACGCTATCAAGGCAGGAGACGAACATGCGGGCGTTTGAGCGCCAAGGCCTAGACAGCAACCACATGGGGTGAGAGCAGCTTAGGCTGAAACTTGTTTGTCACAGGTGATGATATCCTTCAGGTGATTAGAACAGGGCAAGAAAACAGTGTGATAACAATAGGAAAAGAAATACTGTTTTAAACAAACTTTGCATCAATCCCACAACTGCACAAGCTCATATAATCACAATTGATATAAATGGCACATTTAATCCCTAAGGGAAAGCCAGAGCTTTCAACAAGATGTATTTTGCATAGCTGAACATCCACAGTCACATGCACACATTGGTTTGTCACAGTTAATACCCATCGGGTTATCAGCACAGGGTGAAAACAGTGTGTCAGAAAAAGTACAGAAATAATGGTTAACAGGATGTATTTTGCCTAGGCTTACCATCCATAGTCTCATGCAGAGACTCACATGGCACTCGGTCTCTGTTATCTTTTTAAAAGGAACAATGCATAAAATATTTACAATCTGCAATTATGCCAGCAATTTTTACCTTCAAGGTTTGTCATATGTGTAGATATTTTAAATTGGACTCTTCAGTCCCGCAGCAGGATTCTACTTTGAACCAGGAATCTGATCTTCACCCATCATGGCGAGCTTTGCCTTGGAGACCTTCAAGGACTGGGTCCCCTTGTTTTAGAGGGGCCACGGCCTTGGACCTGTAGAGCACCCTGCACAGAGCCCCTTTGGGGTTTGGTATTCCAAGGGTCGGGATCCCAGGGTCCAGCGCCTAAAAAGGACAGCATTACAGGCAAAACCTTGTATCTGCTTCCTGAGGCTCAGGTACCATCTTTTTAGTCCATTGACTGTTTAGGATGGATCTGATAGCTAACCCCTTAGATTCAGTGATCTTTGATCGGTGTATGTAGCAAAATCTTCTTTCTTCTTCTTTAAAACATAAGAAATATGTGGAGCGACTCTCCACAGTGATCATCACCTTTACACACTGGCAAAAACACTGAAGTACTTCCTGTGTGAAAGGGGTTATATAGGGGGACATCACTTCTGATTGGTTGCCAGTGTCATTCACCTATAGGTGGCTATATAACCCATTTGTTATGATTTATATCTCTGTGTCCCGCGATGTACGAAGAGAAACAATATTCTGAGTGATTGCGAACAAGCATTTACAAACACTGAATTCATCAAACATATCTGTGGGTATATTATACTTGGACTTTGTAAAAGCATTTGACACAGTTCCCCAAACACGGCTGATGTCTAAGTTAAGGTGTACATGCTTAGAAAATTAAGTCTGTAAACGGATAGACAACTGACTAAAATAGTGATTAAAGCATTTGTTACCCCCAACACTTCATATTTCTGATATGTGCCTGCTGTACCATGTACTTGTATGAGAAAGTCTTCTGTTCTCTTTGTATTGCTTCCTTTATGTGAAATCCCTGGTGTTCCTGCCAGTCCCTCTGCTTTCCTATTAAAAATTGACCACACTAAGCAGGAGAGCACACTGTGGTCAGTTCTCTAGCTATGTTGGAAACTCGGTGTACTCTCTTCCAATGATCAGATTTGTCCTGACACGCCCCTGCTGCACAGCCATTTACTGGGAAGCTCAGTGTGCTGCTGCTTCTCCTCCCTCCAGCTCTTATGAATCTGAGAACTGAGGGAATGTGATCACTTAAAAAAAGGGAAAACATGTATTTATAATGTATTTTTATGTCTTTACAAAAATGTTTTGCTTTTCTTTTCTATTTTAAACTGAATGGATTGTTTTACGAGGTGATCATTTACAATGCCATAAATAATTCATACTCTGAATGGTCTAAGGTTATTAGTGGCCTACCCCAAAGTTCAGTATTGGGACTCTTACTTTTGATAAATGATATTGTATTGGTATTAAAAGTACAGTTTCTGTGTTTGCAGATGACGTCAAGGTATGTAATGGAATACCGTTCTTGCAGAACTTACAGGCAGACCACAAATGCACTGTTTGATTGGGTAACTATGTGGCAAATCAAGTTTATTGTTGACAAATGTAAAGTTATGCACTTGGAGGCAAAAAACAGTCTAGGAGGAGTATAATCTGGTGAGTCAATAATCAAGACGGATTAGAGAGTTCTGGGAGATCACAGACTTAATAATAAAATGCAAGGCCAAGTTTTTAATGCAAACACAATTCTTTCTTGTTTTAACCCTTTTGCTGGCAGGCAGGGCCGGGACAAGGGGTGGGCAGGTGGGGGCGGTTGCCCTGGGCGCAATGGTTTATTGCAGGCATGAGGGGGGCGCCTTGACCCTAAACCATAGGGAAGGGGGGGCACAGTTTTGCATCCTTGCCCTGGGCGCTGGATGACCTTGTCCTGGCACTGCTGGCAGGCCTGATAACGGGAGGTATCAATCACACATTGTGTGTGAAACTGACAGGAAGACTCCTGCCTGTCAGGTGAGATCATGGCACACACCCCTGGTACTGGCACCCCCCCCCCAACCAAAGGCGGGAGCCGGCAGGTGTAGGGGTAGGAGAAGAGTGGACCGGTCTGCTCTCCCACCGTTCTTGCTGTGACCCAGAAAGCGATGTCTTCTGATGTCACATTCTGGGTCAAGCACTGCAATGCAATCTGCAAAACTTTCAGTGGAAAACAGGGGAGACACGCAGGGTCTTTTAGGCCCTGCATGTCTCATTAAACCTGTCACCTAAAAATCATCACATAGTGGACTTTTTGTCCCACTATGTAATGAAAAAAAAAGTGAAGTAATAAAAAAAATTATTTTTATTTTTTGCAAAAAAATACAATTACACCCAAGCACATAAAATCCCCCCCCCCCCAATAATTTTTTTTTAGGCCCACCACCCATACATTTACGCACATATGATCATAAACGCATGGGTCCGGGGCGCCTACGCCTAAAATCGTTGATTACGATACACGTTACATATCGTCGTTCACACCAGAGGGAGACCAATAATTACAGCACCAGACCTCCTCCTGTAACACTAAACCGATACCTATAGGGGGCTTTTTAAGCATCATCTAGAGAAAATATAGGGTACTGAAGTTTGTCGCCATTTTGGCGGGCGCACGCAAATTTAAGGTTGGACAAGTTGGGTGTCTATTTGGTCAGTGCAACCTCGTCTTTTATATTTACCAAGAATTTGGGTAGTTTATTGCATTTGTTTGCCCTAAAATTAACTTTAGCTTTAACTTTTTACTGAAATTTTGCATTCCCTAGACATTTGCGGTAATAACGTGTGATGTAAAAAATTGGAACTACCACTATTTTATTCTCTAGGGTGTCTGCTTTCAGAAATGATATAATGTTTGGGGGTTTTGTGTAATCTTAAAAATTATTTTTTAAACATGTGTGCACAAAACGCAAAAACAGCTCTGGCAGCGAAAGGGTTAACCACTTAAGCCCCGGAAGATTTTACCCCCATTCCGACCAGGGGGTATTTTGCGATTCGGCACTGCGTGACTTTAACGGACAATTGCGCGGTCGTGCGACGCTGTACCTAAACGAATTTGACGTCCTTTTTTTCCCACAAACAGAGCTTTCTTTTGGTGGTATTTGATCACCTGTGCGATTTTTTGATCACGCGCTATAAACAAAAAAAGAGCGTCAATTTTGCAAAAATAGCAATATTTTTCACATTTTTTTATATGAAATTCCCCCCCCAAAAAATGTAAAAATCTAAATTTTTTAACATTTTCGGCCAATTTGTTTTATGCTACCTATGTTTGGTAAAAAAAAATCGCAAAAAGCGTATTTTGATTGGTTTGCGCAAAAGTTATCGCGTTTACTAACAAAGGGAAAGATTTTTGTCATTTTTGTTGTTTTTTTTTTTTTAACACGTAATGGCGGCGATCTGCGATTTTTTTTGCGGTACTGCGACATTGCGGCGGACAGATTGGACCCTTGACTGACATTTTTGACACTTTTGGGGTTACCAGTGACATTGCTACAGTAATCAGTGCTATATATATGCACTGTTACTGTAAAAATACACTGGTAGTGAAGGGGTTAACTTTATTTGGCAGGGAGGGGCTGTGTGTGTCCCTAGGGGCGTGCTTTCTACTGTGATTGGCTGGGGCTTGAGCTGTAAGGACACTGATCAACGGATCTACATAGTAGATCCATGTGATCAGTGTCTTTACAGCGAGGAGAATGACAGGTCGCTTGTTTACACAAGCTGCCTGACATTCTCCCTCTCCCCCGCCGATCGCCGAGTGGCCGGCGGACATCGGGTCTGCTGGTCACACGCGCGGAGGGGTCTGTGACCACGCGGGAGCGGGAGCGCGCCTCCGGCGGCGCACGCTCGCTCCCTAGACCCTCACAAGCAAGCAACGTAGCCCTACGTTAGTTTGCCTGTTCGCCGACGTAGATAGTCGTGCGGCGGTCGGCAAGTGGTTAAAAGAGGTATAAATTCTAGAGAGAGCCATAATCCATGCCCCTGCACAAAGCATTAGTAAGGCCTCATCTGGAATAGAAGTTCATTTTTGGATCCAGTTCACAAAAAAGGTTGTTGGAGAACTGGAGAGAGTGCAGAGAAGGAGAACTAAACTGATAAGAGCCATAGAGGAGCTCAGCCATGAAGAAGGATTTGCGGATCTGAATGTATTTCCTCTTGAAAATACATCAATGGTCCATATAGTGAACTTGGTGTAGTGTTAAAGGACAAGGGACCACTCTTTGCATCTGGAGGCAAAGAGATTTAACATCTGCATACATTTATAGCCAGCTTAGCTGATTGTTTAAAAAAAAAAAAAAATCTGGATGCATTTCTAAATGCACATCATACAACTAGCTTTTAACCACTTCAGCCCCAGTAATAATGACACTGGCAGGGAAGGGGTTAACAGTATAGGTGATCAAGAGGTTAAATGTGAGCCTAGGGGAGTGATTCTAACTGTGGGGGGTTGGGCTTGGGAAATGACCATAGAGACCTGTGATCCTATATAGAAGGCTCACATGAGCTTTGTGATCATCCCAGGGAGAAGGACGATCGGCTGTGTTTACAACAGCTGACCGTCCTCTCTCAGCGGGGAATGACACATCGGCTTCCTCGCTGACGTGCGCTCGACCCCTAGACTCCCGAGAGCGAGCGCCGTACATGCACGGCGATTCGCCCAGGAGCGGATGCAGTACATCTGCGGCGGGCGGTCGTAAAGGAGTTAAAGGGTAACTCCACTTTCTTGGGGGGAAAAAATTAGCAAATTAAAAAAAAAACAATATAGTGTATACAGTTGCAACACAAGTCATATTGTAATTGAATGTTTTTAAAAAGTATCTTTTCAAACTACTGTAATTCTCTGTAAAATTCAATATGGCAACCTGGAGGCGTTCTGTACACAGATGGTTTCATTTCATTCTTGCTTGATTGGTTTACTGATTTTCCCAGAGGTCTGCACTAAGATACAAATTTGATTTTGTGCATCGCCTGCAACAAAAATATTGTTTTTGGTGAGATATTCCCAAAGGAAATCTCGCCTAAAGGGATGCAGACCTTGCAATTTTTCTCATTAGAGCCCTGCAGGTGCAGCAGCTGGTTGATAATTACAAAACCACTCCCCTACAGACTGAACACAGACAAACAAACAGCTATTTCTCCAGCATAATAAAAGGTAAGGCTATGCAACAAAGTTTGTTACAATCCTTGCAATGTGCATAGATCACCCAGAGGGGAATGTTTTTTCTCAACAAAAGTGGAGTTATTCTTTAACCAGTTCTGGATCGGAAGGATTTGCCCCCTTAAAGATTAGCCACTCTGTGTTAATTTAACGGAAAATTGCGCGGTCGTGCAAATAAAAAAATAAAATTGATGTCCTTTTTTTCCCCACAAATAGAGCTTTCCTTTAGTGGCATTTGATCACCTCTGCGGTTTTTATTTTTTGCGCTATAAACAAAAAAAGACTTACAATTCTGAAAAAAAAAACATTTTTCACATTCTCCTATATAACATTTCCCAAAAAAAATTAAAAAATCAAAATTTTTCATCCTTTTAGGCCAATTTGTATTCTGCTACATATTTTTGGTAACAAAATCACAATAAGAGTATTTTGATTGGTTTGCGCAAAAGTCCCCCTACAAACTAGGGGAAAGATTTATGTTATTTTTATTTATTTTTTTTACTAGTAATGGCGGCGACCTGCGATTTGTAGCAGGACTGCGACATTTCAGCAGACAGATCGGACCCCTAACTGACATTTGTGACACTTTTGGGGGGACTAGTGACATTACTACAGTAATCAGTGCTAAAAATATACATTGTTACTGTAATAATGACACTGGCAGGGAAGGGGTTAACCTAGGGGTGATCAAAGGGCGAAATGTGAGCCTTGGGTAGTGTTTTCTAACTGTATGGGGGAGGGACTTGTGAAATGATCATAGAGACCTGTGATCCTATATAGAAGGATCACAGGCGCTCTGTGATCATTTCACAGAGAACACACATTTCAAGGTCGAGCACTTGCCGCCGGTGGCGCGCTCCCATCCCCACTAGGCAGCGGGGATGCCGATCCACGGGACCGGTGGCCACAATTGCCGCTGGGCACCCACGATCGCTCCCCGCTGAGAGAGAAGAACGGTCAGCTATTGTAGACACAGCTGACCGTTCTTCTCTCTCAGCGGGGAGCGATCGCTGGTGCCCGGCGGCAATTGCGGCCACCGGTCCCGTGGATCGGCATCCCCGCTGCCTAGTGGGGATGGGAGCGCGCCACCGGCGGCAAGTGCTCGACCCCCAGCACCACTCCTGCGACCGACGTACCCCTACGTCTTTTCGTGCAGCCGAGCCACCCTGCCGCAGTAAATCTGCGGCGGGCAGTCGGCAAGTGGTTAACAAATAAAGCAATTACATTAGAGAATATTGATCCGAGGAATATCTTATTGCCTTAGGGCATCTGAAAAGAATTTTTGTTTCCCCTGGTGGAGCAAACTGAATCAAGCTTTATAAGGGGTTTTGCCTTGCTTTGAATCATCTGTGGCTATAAGGTTCTGTATATGGAGATTTTTAATTAATGTATTCATTATTCTATTGGATGACCTCAATGGACTTGTGTCTTTTTTACAACTTGACTAGCTAGTAAGTATGTAAAATGGGCCATGTTGCTTTGTGGCTCACATTGGACCTTGAAAGAGAAAAGGATTTTAATTACCAAGTGTCCTTCATTATCAAAGACGGCACAAGGCTCTCCGCTCTGCTCATACTGTCCATACTAATGCACCATCACTGTTTCGGCGCATATGTGAGACAAAAGAATAAAAAATATAATGATCTGTGTCTGGCTGTCTGATACATATCAAGCCGGGGTCCTTTTATGTCCTACTAAATGAAGTCAGTGTGACTTAAGGAATCAGATCACTCGGTACAAAGAAAAATTTCAATTACAGGAAATCAGTGTCAAAGGTGTGCACCATCTTAGGGTAGCCACTAATGCTGATCATGCTAAGCTTGTGGAACTTTATCTGTGATTTGCATTATTGAAACCAATCTATTTTCCTAAATTACCTGAGGAGGAAGAGTGGACACATACTGAAAGGAAAAAAAAGGAATGCTGCCAGCATCTACTATACATCCAGTCATTAGGCTAGGAACCTAAATCATCACTGTTGTTGCATGTCTGAAGTGGAGGTAGAGAATAGTGTTCACGTGAATAGGTGTTATGGGACTTTCGAATCATGCATCAGCATAAACGGGATAAAACGAATCTATCCACATTAGTAAGTTATATGGTGTAACCCAGACAGGGATGGGAGTGTGCAGTAGTAGGCAGAGCACTTTTCTATTCAGGCATGGGGGAACTGTCCAACAGACATGGTGCTGAAAGCTTTGTAATGCAAAAAGTGCAGACCATAATGTGACGATCAGAAAGTGAAGATTGTGAATGTTATATAAAACTAGGTGCCCAAACAGTAACCTTGAAAAAAATTACCGTTTGCTTGGAGTTCCTCCTAATGATAACAGAGGACTTATTGTGCCTACAGCCTTACAGCTGTGTAACCTGGACTGTAGCCGATAACTGCTGTGGAACTTCTTCCTTTGTTGCTGCTGTATTAGCCTTCTGCAGTGTAGACGGGGTTAAACTGAATATTCAATAATGCAGAAGTGCAGCAGTCATTCTCAGGGAGACCATTTTGGAATGCTTATGTATGGAGCATCTCCATGGCAGGGAGCAGCCATCTTGGCTTGGGTCTGATTAAGTCTTGGAGGTGACTGGCTGATGCAACAAAGCAAAGCGAAATGGCTCAGCAGACTGCTGAAGAAAGGGGAGAAGGCCATCTGGAAGAAAGCAGGTGTGTGGGTAAAAGACTGAACTGGTGTCGGCTGAACAGAATCCTGCCATAGCCAACTACAGTTGGGAGAGAGACTTCAGAGAAGACTCTCATTGCGCAGAAACCTGCCTGAGAGACCTGGGGGATCAGACTGTACTGGAGAGCACCCCTATTGCTTGTAAGGAAGGAAAAGAGGGACGGTCTCAGCAGGGTTGAAAGAGCCATCACAGCAACTCCTATCTCTATCTGAGGATTCAAACTGAACCGGAGCACATGTCCAGAGACCCAGAAGAGGTCACCCTGGGTCTGGTAAGTGACTAACACTGCACAAGTTAATCTGTTGTATGTTGGGAACTGATGTGTGTTATTCAAGGGCCCCAACTTTGCCAGCCAAGATTTTGTTTCATTATTCATGAGTTAGTATGTTATAACTGGGAGTGTTGTAACAAGTTAGGACTGTCTTTATGTAGTGTTGGTAGATAAAAGAAATAAATTTCTCCTAATTACTGATCATTAGAGTACTGCAGGTGTTTATCTCTCAGGGTAACATTATTGTCTTATTGATTATTTGTAAAAGTACATTTGCTAATCCTCTCTACATTTCGATTTAGCTTGATTTAGCTTAGCCTAATAAATTCTGTGAAATATACCAAGATGTGTCGGTAAGTGTTGGGTGAGAGACGTGTGTCATCTTCAGGTGTGAAGACAAAAGCAATTCAGTGGCTCTACTGGGGGGTAGCACTAAAGCTGCATAACTGCATTGTGAGAGGTACTACTGCCTTTGACTTTTAGTAATACCAAATTTGGACTTAGATTTGGTGAAGCCACTACTTTGCTGCACACTGTTCTCCTTGCTGGAGAAGAAACTGTACCTGAGGACCTGCAATGCAAGAACCTCTCTGCTTCTGCTTAACTCATTCTGCGTATATGTGTTTTCTGCACTTTCCTTTCTGCTGCCTCATCATTACCCTAGCAATCATCAGATTGGCATTCAGAAGGGCAAACTTTCCCAAATTGTGCTCAATGATGGAGCAGGTAAACTGGGACCAAACCCTAGGAACACTGACCACAGAGGGAAAATGGGAATGCTTTAGGAAGATTTTAAACAAATGCATCTCGCAGTGCATTCCTATGGGAAATAAATTTAAAAGAGACAAAAGCCAAACCTAGCAGGCTGAACCGTAATGTTAAAATGTTATTAGGGAAAAAAAAACTGGGCTACAAGAAATTTAAATCGGAGGGCACATTATCGGCTTTCCAGCAATACAAGGAAACAAAAAAGAAATGTAAATGCAAAATCAAAATGGCTATAATCAACTTCGAAAGACAAATAGCAAAGGATAGTAAAAAGAACCCAAAGAAATTCTTTAAATATATCAACAGCAAAAAAACTAGGGTAGAGCATGTTGCAGACATAACAAACAATGATGGGAGGATGGTCACAGAGGACACTGAAAAGGCAATCGTGCTTAATGTGTTTTTTTCCTCAGTGTTTACACAGGAAAAGGAGGGGTACACTGACAATGACTGTATGGTTAGCAGTACTTCACAGGACTTGCCACTATGGCTATCAGAGTGTGAAATCAGGGAAAGTCTGGAGAAAATTAACACAAATAAATCACCAGGCCCGGATGGCGTACATCCGAGAGTACTCAAAGAACTTAGTAAAACTATATCTAGACCACTGTTCCTGATCTTTGCTGACAATATTATGACAGTAACTATACCAGGTGATTGGAGGAGAACTAACGTGATAAAAATATTCAAAAAAGGGCAGAGGCATATTCCTGGAAATTAAAGGCCGGTCAGTCTGACATCAATAGTATGTAAACTTCTGGAGGGGATGAAAAGGGACTATATCCAAGAGTTTGTCAAAGACAACAACATCATCAGCAGTAATCAGCACGGGTTTACAAAAGGGCGTTCTTGTCAAACCAATCTGTTAACATTCTACGAGGAGGTGAGCTAGATAGGGGGAGACCAGTGGATGTGGTGTACCTGGATTTCGCCAAGGCATTTGATACAGTTCCCCACAAGCGCTTAATTTATAAAATAAGGTCTGCAGGCATCAACCACAAGGTTCGCTCTTGGATACGGAACTAGTTAAAAGAGCGTGTCCAAAGGGTGGTAATAAATAATGCATATTCAGACTGGTCTGGGGTGGTAAGTGGGGTTCCCCAAGGCTCAGTCCTGGGACCAACCTTGTTCAATTTATTCATAAATAGCATTGAGGACAGGATCAGTAGTAAGGCTGATATCTTACAGAATGACCTGAACAAAATAACAGAGTGGGCAACTACATGGCAAATGAGGTTTAATGTGGGGAAGTGTAAGGTTCTGCACTTGGGGACTAAAAACATAAAAGCACAATACACTTTAGGGGGGGGAACCTTTGGGGGAATCAAAAATGGAGAAAGATCTGGGAGTCTTGGTAGAGGATAGACTTGGCAATAGTATGCAATGTCAAGCTGCAGCTGCCAAAGGCAGGCAGAATATTAGCATGAATAAGGAAGGAGATGTATTCCAGAGATAAAACTTGAATCCTACCACTTTATAAAACTCTGGTCCGACCACATCTGGAGTATTCTGTCCAGTTCTGGTCGCCAGTCCTCAGAAGGGATGTGTTGGAGCTGGGGAGAGTCCAGAGAAGGGCAACTAAACTAATTAGGGGATTGGAGGACCTTAATTATGAAGAGCATTTACAAGCGCTTGATTTATTCTCCCTGGAGAAGAGACGCCTGAGAGGGGACATGATAGCAATTTACAAATACCTCAATGGTGATCTCAGCATAGAAAAAAAGCTATTCAGTCGCAAGGATTGCATGAGGACATGAGGCCATACAATGCCATTTGAGGAGAAGCGCTTTAACCTCAGGCTACGCAGGGGGGTCTTTACTGTTAGGGCTACAAGATTGTGGAATTCTGTACCACAAAAGTAGTTAGTGCGGGAAGTATGGCTACTTTCAAAAGACGTACATCTTAAGGATCAGAACATTAAGGGGTATGAGAGATGATTACGGCCACACACACCTAAACAGGTTGAACTGGATGGACTATTGTCTTTATTCAACCTCAATTACTATGTAACTATGTAAGGGGGGCAGTTTTAACATGAAAAAGCAAAGTGCTGCTCCTCTACCAAGAATGCCTCAATACGGAGACAAGGCATGGTATGTCCGCAGGGAGACCACAAGAAATACTGATGAGTAATGATTTGCCTTTTTTGGACACAGCTTCCGCCATTCAGGTATTTTTTTAATCAATACCACAAACAGCACCAGATTTTATTTGCTGAGCTACACCTTAGGATGGTTGACATGGTTAACTGCACATTTGAGAGAGAGCCTAAGGCCCCTTATGTACAAAAACTGAAGTTAAGGAGTAAGTCTATTAGATCACTTTCACAATTCTAGGCTTATTGCGAGCACCAAAATGCTGTAAACCCAACAATTAGTCAGAATCTATCTCATACAAATTTGGTGTCAGCAGGGTTAATTATGATTGATTATTCTACGCTATAGAACTATGCATTAGTGCTTTCCCAATCTAAAAATTCTCAGTTTGTGCGTGCATATCCGACTATTCTCTATGTCTATGGCCAGCCTAACTCATCATAGAAAGACACTGACTTGTCCCTGTGCTATGAATCCGGACGAATCAATACCCACCAAACAGCATGGTTCACATGTCTATATTATATTTGCAGGGGATGTAGTGGGGAGCAGAGTAGAAGTGTGGAATGTAGGTAAATTCACTGTGGAATACGGGAGCAGTTTTTTCTTCTAAACACAGACTCGCATCGAGAGATAAAAAAAGAACATGATTGTGGAATACAGCCAATAACTTTACTACCGCATTGATTTACAAAGTTCATTTTACACCAAAGGCAAATAAGCAATCAATGAATCTAGTCTGGAGGGAGACAATATAGATCTCTAGGAAGGAGAGTCTGAGATAAGAGCAGTTCATTTAGCAAGTAAATAAATTCTTGCTTAGTTTCTTGCATTTAGTGACCGTTCACATTGGTGCGATGCGGGAACCCTGCAAATCCACTGTGGGTTCTCGCATCGCACCCAACTCGCAGGCAGTTCACACTGCCATATGCGAACTGCTGGGAGTGTCAATACAAAGTTAATGACACCCCCAAATTAGTTTGCATATCACAATGCGAACTGTCAATTCAGACAGGAATTGGATCGCATAGCTATGAACACCCATGCCATCCGATCCTGGTGCAGACCAAAAAAAGGGTCCTGCATGACTTTGGTCCGAATCGCACAGACATCACATGTGATTTGCATAGCAGTGCGAATCACATGCGATGTCTGACATCACTACAGTGTGAACTGGCACTTAGACTTAAACTGGGTATTAACGCCATGAGAGGCTCTGCTAATGAGCCTCAGGCATAAATAGGTTTCTAGAAAGTTAAAGCTACAGAAAAAAGTAAATCAAAACTAAATTTATTTCATACACACACACATACAGTATATACAGATACATATACGGTGTATATATATATATATATATATATATATATATATTTATATATGCCACAAGGGGAAAGGAGAGTAATGCAATAATGGAAAATTTCAATCCAGAAATATCCTTATACAATTATTAAAAACCACAGGAATGACAGTTTCAGGCATCCCCACCCTTTCTCAAGCTCAATTGTGTATATAACAAAAGTTACACTTAAATAAAGAGAAGCAGGAAACACCGAAGCAGAAGTAATAATGTGTTTCCTACTTTTCTTTATTTAATGTATGCATTGCACTCCCATTCATTTTATGACTTTGACCCATATGTTAGGTGGTGATTGGAGCTCGCCTGAGTGATTGTTGCGCATTTTGTTTAGCACAAAGTACAACTCTCATTTTGGACATATACTTTATATGTATGTATATACAAATTACATATATATATATATTTATATATATATATATATATATATATATATATATATACTGTATATTTACAGTGCCTTAAAAAAGTATTCATACCACTTGAAATTTTCCACATTTTGTCATGTTACAACCAAAAACGTAAATGCATTTTATTGTGATTTTATGTGATAATTGTGAAGTGGAAGGAAAATGATAAATGGTTTTCAAAACTTTTTACAAATAAATATGTGAAAAGTGTGGCGTGCATTTGTATTCGTCCCCCCTGAGTCAATACTTTGTAGAACCAACTTTCGCTGCAATTACAGCTGCAAGACTTTTTGGGGATGTCTCTACCAGCTTTGCACATCTAGAGAGTGACTTTTTTATCCATTCTTCTTTGCAAAATATCTCAAGCTTTGTCAGATTGGATGAAGAGTGTCTGTGAACAGCAATTTTCAAGTCTAGCCACGGATTCTCAATTGGATTTAAGGGTCTGGACTTTGGGCCATTCTAACTCATGAATATGCTTTGATCTAAACCATTCCATTGTAGCTCTGGCTGTATGTTTTGGGTCGTTGTCCTGCTGAAAGGTGAACCCAACTCCCCCCCCCCCCCGTCTCAAATCTTTTGCAGACTCTAACAGGTTTTCTTCTAAGATTGCCCTGCATTTGTCTCTATCCATCTCCCCATCATCTCTGACCAGCTTTCCTGTCCCCGCTGAAGAAAAGCATCCCCACCACATGATGCTGCCACCACCATGTTTCATGGTGGGGATGGAGTGTTCAGGATGATGTGCAGTGTTAGTTTTCTGCCACACATAGAGTTTTGCTTTTTAGGCCAAAAAGTTCAATTTTGGTCTCATCTGAGCAGAGCACCTTCTTCCACATGTTTTTTGGATTTGTGGAGTGCACGACTAATAGTTGTCCCGTGGACAGAATCTCCCACCTGAGCTGTGGATTTCTGCAGCTCCTCCAGAGTTACCATGGGCCTCTTGGCTGCTTCTCTGATTAATGCTCTCCTTGCCTGGGCTCAGTTTAGGTGGACGGCCATGTCTTGGTAGGTTTGCAGTTGTGCCATACTTTTTTTCGGATGATGGATTGAACAGTGCTCCGTAAGATGTTCAAAGCTTGGGATTTCTCCCACCTCAGCTGTAGATCTCTGCAGTTCATCCAGAGTGATCATGGGCCTCTTGGCTGCATCTCTGATCAGTCTTCTCCTTGTATGAGCTGAAAGTTTAGAGGGACGGCCAGGTCTTCGTAGATTTGCAGTGGTCTGATACTCCTTCCATTTCAATATTATCGCTTGCACAGAGCTCCTTGGGATGTTTAAAGTTTGGGAAATCTTTTTGTATCCAAATCCAGCTTTAAACTTCTCCACAACAGTATCTCGGACCTGCCTGGTGTGTTCCTTGTTCTTCATGATGCTCTCTGCGCTTTAAACGGACCTCACGGTGCAGGTGCATTTACAGTATACGGAGACTTGATTACACACAGGTGGATTCTATTTATCATCATTAGTCATTTAGGTCAACATTGGATCATTCAGAGATCCTCACTGAACTTCTGGAGAGAGTTTGCTGCACTGAAAGTAAAGGGGCTGAATAATTTTGCACGCCCAATTTTTCAGTTTTTTATTTGTTAAAAAAGTTTGAAATATCCAATAAATTTCGTTCCACTTCATGATTGTGTCGCACTTGTTGTTGATTCTTCACAAAAAATTACAGTTTTATATCTTTATGTTTGAAGCCTGAAATGTGGCAAAAGGTCGAAAAGTTCAAGGGGGCCGAATACTTTCGCAAGGCACTGTTCGTGAAAAATCTGCCACATTCTATTACCTACCAGAGGTCACTTATTTAAATTCTGCAGGAATCTTCTCCAAGCGACTCCTCACCACAGCAACCTATTTTCCTATTCAAACACTCCTTCATTATTAATACCAAATACAATGGCAGAATGAAAGCCATGGGGATAGATTCCCATAAGAGTATCTGTAAAGTTAATAATTCTGCAGGAACTTTTTTTTTTTGTGTGTGTGTTTTAACTTTGGACATTATGGAATGATCGGATTTTGAAGAAAATGAAAGGATTACTCAGAGGCGTATACCCTTTTCTTGGTGAGAAACAATGAAATATAAATCAGTACTGACAGCCTCCTTTCCTCCAGCTGAGCGACATGGAAAAGTCATTCTTGGAGATCATCAGGGGTTCAGAAGGGTACGTTACTCACAAAACCAAATTTGTATAATTTAAAATGTCGGCTTAAGGAAACGCTGTCATCTATCAATTTTGAGTAGAGTGACAGTACTTACTTAAATCCCCTCTTTCCCCCCAGCAAGTTATGTTTACCAATTGAAGCTCCCTTACCACTTCTAATAAAGCATGGTACTGTAAGAAGAGGCTTGCTGTTCAAGGTTGTGTTTCTGTTAAATCCCGCAGGGACTTGGCTAATGCGTATGCGTAAATGCGCATGCGCGAACGCGCGCACGCAAGCACGCAACATGACAGATGCTGGTGCCAAATGGGCTATTTAAACCCAGCCTTTGCTCAGCTCCAGTGCTGCTTTGTCTTCAGCCTTGTTGACCTGAACCTGCTAACCTGTATCCTGCTTACCAGTACCAGACCCGGCTTGTCCTGACTATCCTCTGCTCTCTGCCTGCACCGACCCCGGCTTGTCCCTTGACCTCCGCTCCAGTCTGCTCCTTCTGGCTCCTGTATTACCGTTTGGCTTCTGACCCGGCTTGTCTCACTACGCTCCTGCCACCAGCACTAGTTGCCTGCATACCTGCTTATCCACTGGACCTACCTGACTATCCCTGTCTGTGGACATCAGCCTACTTCCAGCTTACATCAGGCACTCGTGCTACTCTACACTCCGGCGCCTCCTGTCTGCACTATCAGGGGCTTCGAGTCAGAGGCGCAAGAGAGGCCTTCCTCACCGTTCAGGCTCCCCTTCAGGTACGTGATAGGTACATTGAATATAGCTTGCTGGAGGAGTAAGCCATCAGAACTGAAGCATAGTCAACTCCCCTAGCAGTGGGGTCTGCCCCAAGAATTATTTTATAGTAATTGTAAAGGTTCAAATTGAACTTATTTAAATTAACAAACATTCCAGAGGTCCCCCGTCACACTCTATCAGCGATTTATAAGTCTATCTTAACCCATACCCATGAAACCCTCGTTTTCACACAAAAAAAATGGTCTAGGGAGTTGGGGTTTGAGGCCCCCGGCAGAGATTGGCATACCGCATTTCTCTTTACCCATAAATCCTCAAATTCAGATAACTCTCTGGAGAAAAATTCTAAGTTATTTTCCAGATGGTACCGCGATCCCATGACTTTTCAATGGATCTTTCCCACCTCTACAGATACATGCTGGTGCTGTCATTTAGAGAGAGGAACACATCTGGTGGGACTGTGCTTGCATTCACGCTTTTTAGGTCTCAGATCTTTCAGGTATATGCAGAGGTCTATGATGAGCTCCTCATTCCCTCCCCCTCTACAGCTTTACTTTCTATTCTCCCAGGTACTATTAAATCCTAAAAAAGCTAGCTTACTTAGATTTTTCCTCTCCGCAGCTAGGCAGCTAATTTCTAGACACTGGAAGAGCACATTGATTCCATCTCGATCATCTTGGGTAAATTAAATCAATGATATAATGTTTATGGAGGAGCTGCAGGCTAGGGGGCTTGATAAATGGGGAAAATGTTCCACCCTATGGTACATTTCGATGCACTACTCCTCTTCAGAGAAACTAAGTAACAGGCTTAAACAATCGGATGTCAAGGGGACTCACGTCCACTACTACTACTATCTCTTAAACTCACTCTTTCTACTATCTCTTCCCTTCTTTCTAAGTTATTCTATGTCTGCATATCTTTTGTCTCTTTCCTCCATGCATATTATTATACACCATTTTTTACAAGTCATGTACTACTGCACTGGTTACATAAATATTAAGGACCATCCTACGGATACTGCTACTGGGTTTAAATCAATCTCCTAGGATTAATGGTTTCTTCTGAGAAATATAAATATATTTTTTTTTCAGTGCAATTCCCTTGCCACTTTGATGACAGTTTTTATTCCTGTTATAATTTATGCATCTAGAACTATTTTTGTTTTTGAAATTTGGTAATAATAATAATAAAAATATATTCAACCATAAAATAACAAACATGCTCTGTGTAACGGTTTTGCAGAAATCCTCCTTTTCTGGGATCCCCGCGCCGGCGATTCTTGTTCCTCCCCTCTACCAAGTGCCCTCATAGCAAGCCGCTTGCTATAGGGGCACTCGTGCAGGCTTGCTCCCAAGCAGCTCTGCCCCCTCCCCTGCTCTCTGGCTGTGATTGACAACAGCAGGAGACTTTGCTGTCTCTGAGCCAATGAGGAGGGAGAGAGTGGAGAGAGATCAGGCTTAGGTAAGTATTATGGAGTCTTTGGGGCTTTGTGTACAGAAGGTTTTTTTTTTTTACCTTAATACATTAAGGTAAAAAATCTTCAGTCTTTAGAACCACTTTAAAGCCCAACAAAAAATGATTCCTTGCAATGGAACTGGGCCTGCAATGCAAGAGTTAGCTGCTTGTTTTTGTCTAGGGGAACAAAAAAAAAGAAAATTGACTTACCTGATCCTCCGCTCCTCCCTGCAGCTAGACCAATCCCTGCCACCTCTTCTCCCCGCACTTTCCAAAATCCTGATATTATGAAGACCAAAGCAGAATCCATAGTCCTGTATTGGACATGATGACACTAAGGGACAGGTTACCGCCTGTTTCAGGTGAACAGAGAATGACGTTAGAAAAACAGTTTCTCCTCTCCCCTAGACAAAATTAGCCATAAACCCTTGCAGTGGGGGCACAACCCCACTGCAAAGGATAATTGTGTAGTTGCCCAAAATAGAGCTTTAAAGTGTAATTGCTGCCATTTTTTTTAGCTGCCTATGGAATGGGGAAGGGTAAAACCTCAGTCAAGTTTGTATTACTATTTGACAGGGAAATTAATCATCTGCAGTACATGCAGCAGGGTGGATAAAAATCAAGCACTTTTTTTTAAAAAAATTAAAAAAAAAAATCTGAATTTTTTTATTTAAATCTGACTTTATTTTAATCAAATTTATTTTAATAAAATGCTTTTGGAGTAAAAATCTATCTAAAGATAGTTTTCTATTTAAGATATATTAATAATTTAGTTTATTCAGCATGAAATGGAGCTTAGTTATGTAGCATGAGGCTGTATACTCTGCAATATTTACATTTATTGGTAAACTCATTCAATGAATCCAAGCTCTGTAAGCGGAGATAACATGCACTGCATTGCGACATTCACACAATTTCACAGTAACCATGGGATAAAATCAAGTCCAGGAATCCTTTATCCCATTGTTTTGCAAATATAAGTACACTACAAACTGTATGATTGAAATTGTTCTGATATCGCTGTTTTATTAACCTGACAGCTTATTATTCTAAAGAGGAAACGTTAATTTTAATTGAAAATATTAAAGGTTCTAACTACCAGCAAGAAGAAGTCCTTACATTTAAAGAGCACCTGTCATTTCAGATTCATCGTGGCCGCGCCTGTAAGTGGGCATCCACTCACCTGCTGCCGCCACGTCCCTCACCTTGTTGTGTCACTGCCCCATCACCAGCCGTCCCATTAAAATGAATAGGACTGTCGGTGAGTCAACAGCGGGTCAGAGGAGGAGCCGATGCGGGACAAAGATGACAGTTGCTCTTCCAAAATTATGATTTAAATAAAGTGGATTTAAATTAAGCCTTTTTACTAGTAATTTAAATCATGATTTATATCAAATCCACCCTGACACACAGCAAAGAAAATTTGACAGTGGTTCCTCGCTGTACTAAAATTGTTTGCAGAGCTGTCTGTGCTACTATTACAGAGATTGTTGCCATCACTTCCTGTCTTGGGGACTACTGTTAATAAAAGATGAAGCAGAAGAATCCTCCTAAGAGCTCTTGAGGGAGGTAAAAATGCGGCTAAAAAGAGCTCTTGCGCTCTCGCCGGTTATACCGCTGGAGCTGCTCAAAGCCAAGCTGACGTGGATCATGATAAATGAACGGATGGTGGCGCTGCTTAACGATAAAATGCGCCAGTTTGATAAGACGTGGGACCCTTGGCTCAGATATTTGGCAGGCCCCCATTAAGGGGAAGTGCTATTGGCCCACACGGGAGCTGGGGTGAGCGGGGTGACCTGCTGGGGGTGGACGGACCTGGGCGCGGACGCCCCCCTACCCTCTTGACCCACCGCTACTAACTCTCCTTCCCTCCTTTTCATTGCTATTGCTTGGGCCCCAGTGGACCACTTACCCCCTTCTCTCTTCCCCTTCTTTCACCCTTTGCTTCCCTTCTCTTTGCTCACTTCTACCTTTTTCTATTTTGTTTTGTTCCCCCTTTTTTTTTTCTTTCTTTCTTTCTCCTTCTCTTCTCTCTCCCTACTTCTTCGTTCTTACTCATTACAGTGCACTGCCGGAAAGCCGGTGCCCCCCCTCAGTTTAGGGAGGGGGGCCAGGGCCGGGGATCTGGGGCCTCCTCCCTCCTTGGGCGCAGCGTGTTCCCTTGTGGGGCGCCGGAGGGGGGGGCTCGGGCCCCTGGCCAACCTGGCAGCCGATTCAGGCTGCCATTCTTAGCATTACTATGTTTCTGTTGCATTTTTTCTTTTATTTTACACCGGCTATATCTGTATCAGTTGTGCCTTGATTTATATTATGGGATGTTATGCTATCCTTGAGATATATGTTTAAGCCTTATGGGCGTAAATTGCACTGTTGTACACTTTGTTTACTTTTTGCAAAACTTTAATAAAAAATATTGGAAATTAAAAAGAGCTCTTGAGGGAGGTAAAAATGCGGTTTTGTCGCCTTTCAATGGCAAGTGTAAACAAGCCCTAAGTGTGTCAAATTCCTCATCCCCTATAAGGCCTTGTTCACACTGCCATGGCTTCAAAGTCGCGCGACTTTGAATTCGACATCCCTGCGCGACTTCATCGCGGCTTGCATACGACTTCTTTAACAAAAGTTAATGCAAGCCGTGTTGAAGTTGCCCCAAAGTAGTGCAGGAACCTTTGTCTAAATCGGAGCGACTGCGGTGTCTAGCGGCGGTTAACCGTGGAACCGGCGGCAAATTCAAATGTAAAACACACCAAACACACTGATACAATGCAAAATAAAAAAAAATCATATTAGTTTGCCCCCCAGTGCCCTTTCCTGCAGTTTTACTGTACTTTTTATGTATATATATATATATATATATATATATATATATGTATATATATATATATATATATATATATATATATATATATACGTATATATATATAGATATATATATATCTATATATATATATATATAGATATATATATAGATATATCTATATCTATATATATATACGTATATATATATATATATATATATATACATACATACATACTTTAACTTATTTATAGTTATTTATTATATTATAATTTATGATTTTGTGTTTCAAACTTTATCATACCCGAGATGTTATAAAGAAGAACGCACAGTAAAAAGAAATCATATGTAAATAGTTGGTTTGGGCTGCTCATTCACAAGAATTACATGCAAAATAATGGTACCGCTTTCAGCACCTAAAATCCGAAAGAATCATACCGTCAGGGAGGTTAATGGGGCGCGACTTGTCATGCGACTTTGAACTCTCAAGTCGCATGACAAGTCACAGCAGTGTGAACCAAGGCTTAAGGCTGGATATACACTAGTAGAATTTAGCTCAAAAGCTTTTCTTTTTCTTTAAATTATGATCTGCTTTCAAACAACATTCCTAAAGCCATTAATCACATCATATATGTCATTATTTTTTTTTTGCCAAATGTTCCACTTTAATTTGAACTGAGCTCAGCTGCTAGGAACTGACTTATGCCTCGTACACACGTGCAGATTGTCGGCCGAACGATCGGCCGTCTTTTGTCCAAGGTCTGTCGTGTCTGTTGAAAACTGCAAAAGACTGCACACGAATTTTGTCGGCCAACAACAGCCGACTGCAGAAGTGATGTCATGTGATGGTTAAATTTCCCTGTCTTTTTTCTTTTCTGAGCATGCCCAGTCTTGCAAATCTGCTGTCTGTCGGACGAAATCTGTACTGACTGGCGAACAATCGGCCATTCTGGTGTCGGCATACAAAAATTTTAATGCTTGCACGACAGATTCTGTTCGGCCGAAAGTGCGCTGTCGGCTGTCGGAAGCATCATACTAACAAGCCTACAATCAGCCGATCGGTCGTCGGCCGAATCTTTTCGGCCGACAATCTGCACGTGTGTACGGGGCATTAGGAACCATAGTGCAGATACTGCAGCAGCATAAACACTGTATCGCTGTTTTCCATGTTGTCTTTCCAGCAATTCAGACATTATTTTAATATCTTTTGCATGGCGCTCCCAGCTGGTGGAAGGGTCTAAATGGCATCCAGGAGACCTGGACATGTTGCTCAGCAGAATACAACCAAGCTCTTCCAAGCTCCTCAAGCTGTTCATCCTCATAATGCAGCCATTATTTGACTATGATCTGGGACAAATCAATGCAACAAACACAAGCTGACAATAACATTAGCAGATTGGTGAAGGTTCGGAGAGAAGACATATGGCTTTGTTTAACAGGAGATGCTATCTGCTTCGATAATTAATGCTCCGCTAGTTGAGAGATCCTGACATGCTGCCCAAAAACGTGAGATAATTGTCTACATTTCTGGATAAAAGCTGCTTTGGGAAAAACAATAATCTGTCTATGGGGGATTATGTGATCTCTGTGGATGACCAGTGTTGGGGAAATAAAACTTGTCCTTAATTAATTCCTATATTGTTCTCCTGAAATATAACCTGCACCATCGTGTCTATTTTCTTGTTCACACTGGCCTGCATGCTAAAACGGTTGGCACAGGTGCCATTCAGAGAATATTTAGCATTTTCTCAATGAATGCAAAGCATTTCCTGACTGGACGAGGTGAGGAACGTGATGTCACCGCTCCACCTCATCCAATCAAAGAACGCTTTCCATTCACTGAGAAGATGCAAAGCATTCTCTGAATGGCGCCCATGCAAAGACGTTGCAGCCAAAATCCTTTCTTCACAATGCAGCATGGCAACCTGAGTGTACTGGACCCGGAATGCTAATAGAGATCACTGGAGTAGCGTTGTCTACTACAGTGATTTCCAGTTTCCAGGGGCATTGGCCAGGTATGGTATATACATAGTTACATTGGTCCAAGCTGGAGCAATGTAACTATGTAAAGATAGCTATACCTGGAATTAACTTTATTGAAGTGCCACATCCACATTAATCATTCTATTCTACGCTGTGTAATGGTGGGCTACATTGTCCCCCCGGGTTCACACATTTATTCCCTTATATTAGCAACAAATGTCATTCCTTGCTCCCTGTTGGGCCCTCTTTTTAGCTTTCTTTGGGAGCATTTTTATTGAAGTCTATTTTTAATTCATGTTTATTTGTGCTTTATTTCAAGGGGGAGCAGTCCTTTCTTTCTGCTGTCCTGTTAATATCAAAGCCTCTTACTCTTTACCCAGTTATTGACTGCCCTATACCTGATTTACTGCTGCAGGACGGACGTTCTGTGCAGAATCACGTATATACACTTTATTACCAAAAGTATTGGGACGCTTGCCTTTACACTCACATGAACTTTAATGGCATCCCACTCTTAGAGAGAAGACTGCGAGCCAGGCCTTCTCCTCCAACATCAGTGCCTGACCTCACAAATGCGCTTCTGAAAGAATGGTCAAACATTCCCATAGACACACTCCTAAACCTTGTGGACAACCTTCCTTGATGGGTTGAAGCTCTTATAGCTGTAAAGGGTGGGCCAACTCAATATTGAACCTTACGGACTAAAGCTGGATACACACTATACAACTTTTGGTAGATTTCCATTAGATTTACCTTCAACTATGCAGTGAAAGGGCCTGCCTGATTGCATACAAATTGAAAGTGTTTAGGTTTGACCTCATATTATATGGTTTTGGTAAGTCTGAAGGGAAAAATCTAAAGAAAATTGTATAGTGTGTATGGCCCATAAGTTATCCCAAAGGCTTTCTATCGGGTTGAGGTCAGGGCTCTGTGCAGGCCAATCAAGTTCCTCCCCCCCAAACTTGCTCATCCATGTCACAGCAGAGCAGATCAGCGGGTGCCGGCCAATGGATGTCCGACGTCACCTGCTGATCAACAAGGAGAGATGCCGGACAAAGTTCTGCCTATGTAAACATTGCAGAGCTCTGTCCTGTCAGCAGGGATACAGTGTTTACCCACCACCACTGCTGCCAAGGGAGGTGCTAAAGGTCCGTGTACGAAAACAGGGCCATCTAGTGGCCACATGACATACCGCTCACCTGCAAATAACAACAGCATATAAAATAAAGGTGCAATAGATTCACTCTGCAGTAAATAAATTTATCTAAAACACTAGCAGCGCTATACTATGCATGTCACGACTCAATGTATAGAAATAAATAAGTAAAAGACCGCATGCATGTAAACAGAGTCCCAGCTGAAAATTGATGACAGTTCAATCAGTTGAAGTCCGTGATGACGAAACGCGTCAGAGCGTGAGTACGCGGTCGCCATAGTAACAGTAGGTGGCGCCTTGCCAAGCCACGCCACGAGCCCCGGACAGCTACGGTACCTAGCAGCACGGTCAGCAGCGGGTAATGCCTTCATTCCACCTACCTCTGTAAGTAGGATTTGGATGGGAGCGGGGAACAGTGTTTTATCTTTATGTTTGTAATAAATATACGTAGTTACGCTATGTGTCCCCCGCTTCATTTGTATTGTTCCATGACACGGCTTTGGTGAGTGGATTACTTATGGAGGTTGATTACGATTCGAATCCGCAGTGCAGCTGATTTGGTGTCCAATCAATTGGGATCTGAGTTATTAAAGGCTTGACTCTTGCAGCAGTCTGGTGAGTGTCCATTTTGACGGGGAGCACGTCTTGATGGTGGAGGTTTATGGGGTGTTTTCATGAACCCTTCACACCCTTACTCTTATACGTTATACATTCTGGACTGTCATCAATTTTCAGCTGGGACTCTGTTTACATACATGCGGTCTTTTACTTATTTATTTCTATATATTGAGTCGTGACATGCATAGTATAGCGCTGCTAGTGTTTTAGATTTATTTATTTACTGCAGAGTGAATCTATTGCACCTTTATTTTATATTCTGGTTTTATAGCAGCAGCTGTGACCTTTTTTAGGTCGGTTTTAATATTTTAATATTTTATATTTGAATATTTTACATATATATTGTCTTTTAGCGCTGGGTGAGTAAGAAGTACTTTCTGTTTTAGCGGTGTTGGCTTCCTTACTCCATTTATTTATAACAACAGCATATCACATGCCGCCACCAGCCACCCAAACTGCACAACAGCTATCACCTTGGCCCTTAGGGTTGAATATAATTCCCTTACCCTCTTTTGATACAAAAGCTGGATATATTTGTGTTTGAACAACCCTTGTGAATCCAAGACAATCAGCCCCCGTTCACACTGGGGCGACGCTACTTCGGACCGCGACCTCCGAGGTCGGGGTGCGAGCAGCGCGCCGCGACCTCGGAGCGGCCGCCACGGACTTCATAACATTGAAGTCTATGGCGGTCGCCTCCTGGTCGCCCCAAAGAAGCTCCGGACCCTTTTTCTGAGTCGGAGCGACTTGTGTCGCTCCCATCAGAACGGGTCCGCAGCTTCCCTATGGGAGGCGACCTGCGGCGACCTGTGAGGCGACCAGGTCGCCTCACAGGTCGCCCCAGTGTGAACGGGGGCTAAGTGTCAAACCTGGTAAGATGTCCTTGAACAATCTCTATGTATTTATGTATAATTTGACGATTTTATATGTAAATATATGTGTATTATGGTATTTTTGTACTACTAGATTTGTTTGGTAATTATTTAAGTTATTGTATAAATATTGCTATACATCAAACTGGACATTTTTTATGTATATACACCTATTCCCCTCTTTTGATTCATCCGTCAAGGTGTAGCAGTATATATCCCCTGAGGAAACCTAATAAATGGTGAAACATGTCGGGATTGCTACACTGTGACAAGCAACTTTAATGAATTAATCTGATGGATGTCAAACATGAATCATCTCCATGTTTTTTTAACATGTTTATACTGTCTTTATACACTTTTAAACGAAATATACAAATAAAATAATATTAAGTATCTTGTGTTGCATTTTTTTTTTAAGTTTTGCTCAAAAAACAGCACTTGTTGCTGAACTGTTTCTGGATCTTCTCTTTGTATGCTGCATGTCGCTGCTTTGTTATGAAGCAGATGCATCTCACATTGCTTACATTTATTTTACCCCCTTATTTATGTAGTAAAAATAAGTTAGGCATACATCTCCCAAAAAAAAGTCAAAGACAAGCAAGCTTAAAGGCAGAGGCAAAGGGTCTGCTCGTGGGTGTCGCTGCCGTGTTGTTTTGCACCACATATTCACCTCCTTATATCCATTAATTACATAAAAGCTAGGCAATCACCCACAAAAAAAATAGCGTCGTCACGTCTGCACGGTCCATCCGTGACGCTTGCGGTCCACCGCTGCCTCATTTCCATCCTGTCCCTTCCATTGGTTTTTCTCTGCCGCGTCATCCCTTGGCTGCGGGCCAGCCAGAAGACGGAGGCGTTGTACACCAGGAAGTGCTCGGAGGACACGCACCGGCGTTCATGTGATTACATGTGAGTCTACACTTCCTTTGCACAATAAAATCATCTTGCTACACTCAGCGGCGCCTATTTCTTTTTCCTATTGCCAGCGGGATCTTGCTTCGCCTGTGTAGAGCTGCCCTGGGTATCAGCATAGTGTCTTTGTGCACCACAGAAGTCCAGTCTATGCCCTAATTGCCTTCTCCCATCAAGACTCCTGAATAGGGGACCCACCTCCCAGCACAAGCGCCCAACAAACTCTCTTTTTTCCACCAAAAAAATACTGTAATGGTTAAGGCAAAAAATGGGAGGCTGATGTGTCTGTGCATGGAGCTTGAAGGGGTTTGCAAGTCCAGTAGGACAAAGTGGTGATAAGGTTGCACACGTTGTTGCCATTTAATCTAGCCACATCAAGTACAGAAGTGCTGATAAAAAAATTCTACAGCAAAATATACTGTATGCTGCTAAAGTCCTCTGTCACTGAGGCAATCTGTGAAAACCGCATGGTTCCATGACACCATGTACAGCGGTACACCATCACCTAAGCCTGCAATATATAGGATTTGTGCACATTTCATTTGACTCTCAAGGCCACATCCCCCCTCCCCCGTTCCATGTTTAATTTTTACATTTTTCTTTAGCACAGCAGAGCTCAATTCCCCATGCTATTTGTTTAGCAATAGCCTGCCCAACAACAACCCCTCTAAAGGCCACAATTGCTTTTCAAGATTTGTGGTGGAATTCATGGATAAATATTGTTTTTATGTATTTGATGAATTGAATCTCAGTGGTTTCCCTCTTACTCATTGGTAATCAATCTGATACAGGATATGGTAAATTTCAATATATTATATTTGCCAGGAAGGCATTTTCCACAGCTAATTCCCTCCACGGCAACCATCATCCAGATTCCCAGGTAATATATTCCTACTCAGCCTCTCCACTCCTCAGCTTCTCTCTCTTTATCTGTCAGAGTCTGGGGTCTGACCATACATCTGCTTCTCTTGTATGCAGAGGGAGCAATTCCTCCCACTGACACCAAGGATGAGGCACTATTCCTCCCACTGACACCAATGATAGGGCACTATTCCTCCCACTGACACCAATGATAGGGCACTATTCCTCCCACTGACACCAAGGATGGGGCACTATTCCTTCCACTGACACCAATGATGGAGAACTATTCCTTCCACTGACACCAATAATGGGGCACTATTCCCCCCACTGACACCAACAATGGCCATTGGAAGTGATATGCTATAATACCTGATGCCCATGTGACAATTTTCAGCCCTCTGGTTTTGCAATTTGAATATGTGTTTAAAGTTAATTGATGGTTGAGGTACAGCTAATTCATCTAATAGAGTATTTCAGCCACAATTTTTGTTCTTATATAGACTAATTCCTTTTATATATAGGTATCAGACTACTTTTACTTCCTTTTTTATACTCCCTGTAGAATCCACTCTGGGGTTGGTCACTCTCCCACGGGCCGGTGAGACCAGGTTCACATGAGCTCTCCTTACTGCAATATTATATTATTTAGGGCGATTTGAATAGGTGGATAAAATATGGTGCAGACTTACATCTTATGGAAAGCTACAGTCATGATATCAAGGAGAAAGGCCAATGCGCTACCAATGGAGTATAAGTGATTGACGTTAAAAGAAACACAATTATGATAACAAATATGGGAATCAAAAGATAAGATGATAGAAAGAAGCTGTCAATTGACCAGTGTCACTACCATAAGAAGAGAAAGGTACCGTAATTAGGAAACAAATCGGCACTCCTTTCCCATGAATGGATAATCACAAATGAATAAAAGAAAAAAATCATGAATCGCATAGTACACACAACAGTGTAACAGCAAATCCCCAAGGGGGAGGATAAATTCATAATAAATACGAAAAACATTTGGATGGAAGTAAATAAAGTGCAAATAAATAAATCATTTTTTCACATTTGCACTTTATTTACTCCCATCCAGATTGTTATCGTATTTATTATTTATTTATCCCCCCCCCCCCCTTGGGGATTTGCTTTTACACTGTTGTGTGTGCTATGCGATTCATGATTTTTTCTTTTATTCATTGTGACTATTCATTCATGGGAAAGGAGCGACAATTTGTTTCCTAATTACAGTCATGATATATTGTCTCTTTCCTTTTCCCCTTCTCCCTCTCCTCTTCCTTGTCTCTTCACCCCATTTCCCCCTCTCCCTCCTTACCTTTTTCCCCTCTCCCCTC
The DNA here is from genome assembly GCF_965119305.1 of Pelophylax lessonae. Classification (NCBI taxonomy): domain Eukaryota; kingdom Metazoa; phylum Chordata; class Amphibia; order Anura; family Ranidae; genus Pelophylax; species Pelophylax lessonae. Next base: position 199,662,763 of record NC_138778.1, on the reverse strand, counting down.
CATTCCCTTCTTCTCTCCTCCTCTTTCCCTTCCCCCCTCCCCTCTCCGCTCTTCTTCCTTTGGGTTTTTTTTCTCTCTCCTTGGGGATAAATATTATACAATGTTATGAATGTTATGAATGTTCTGCCATTTTGTATTTAAATCTGTTTTGAATGTTCTGTGAACTAAGGATATATTTCTGCTGATACCTTCGTGTTTATTTAAGAGATAAGAAGTCCTGAAGACGCGGTAATCCCATGAAACGCGTCAACCTAATTTTTTCTTGTCTCCAAACCACAACAATTTTTATCCATTCGGCAGATGATAATTGAGGGTATTAATGTACAAATGCAAATAGGAAACATATTTTTACTGAATATGTTTTTATTGGATAAAATAAAGAATTGTATTTTTTATATGAGTTATATAATATGTGCTTACTGGAGGGGTATTTTAAATCCTACTATATACAAATGTACTATTTAAAGATTCATGGATGAGACGCTCCATCAGCACATGTGACCAGCAATAACCTTCCCCACACACACACACTCTAAACTTTGTGACACCAACAACGGTGCACTACTCCTACCGCTAATAGCAGTGGTGGGACACTACTCCTCCCCTTATACTAAATATGGGGCGCTATTCCTCCCACTGATACTGGGACATTTTCTGCCTCCACTGGCCACAGTCCGGCCCCCCTAAAGCCTGAAGGACAATAAACTGGCTCTTTGTTCAGAAAGTTTGGAGACCCCTGTTCTAAAGTATTGCTGCCTTTGACTACAAGTATTATTCGTTTTGGAGTGAGATTTGCTCACTGTTCTCCTTGCTGTAGAGGAAGCTGTACCCAAGAACCTGCAATGCAAGGATCTCATTGATTCTGCTTTATTCATTCTGTGGATCTGTGCCTTCTCTACTGTACCTCTCTTGCTACTGCCTAAAATAGATGATCCAGTCATGTGCAAAAAAAAAAAATGAAAATGCGGTAGCTGCTGAATTTTAATAAAAAGACACTTAGCACCCAGCTTTATTCTTAGTGTAAGTTTTAGTTTCTTAGGATAAGCCTCTTTTATTACTTTCTTTTTCTGGGTGTCACAATACACAATGTCTGGGTGTCACAATACACAAAGAAGAAGATACCTTGCTACACCTTGCTACTGTCATTACTGTGGCTGTATCGATGACTATGTTCTATTGACTTATAAAGCATTAATGCTATCATATAATTGATCGTGCAGATTTGGTGTTAAGGTAACTTCTATCTCTAGTTGTGTACAGCCTACTTCTCATGTATGTGACTTCTATGATGTTTTTGTTTTTTTTCTCTTTTGTATTGTAAAACTTTAATAGAATTTATATTCTAAAAAAAAGACACTTAGCAACCCAGGGATCCAGCTCTGTCTTTACCCGGGCTGGTTCCTCGCTGGTCTTTGGTGCCACTGTGGGAAGTTGGCTGTAACTTCGTGCAGGCTCACATCCGGCTCCCCAGTGCCCATGCACGAGATGCGCTGCTCTTACTGAATGGTCCCGTAGCCTCCTGGGACCTGGGACATGTCCTAAGAGGCTGCTGGGGGTGGGGAGTGGAGCCAAACTTGTACCAGCAGAAGTGGGAGCAGTTACTTGTCAATATTAGACACCAGCTCCTTGAGAAAAGAAAAGCAATCAACAATAAGGAGAGAAAGGGCGGAGAAGGAGGATGAGAAGAATTTCCCTTTTCAGGTGAAGTTCCACTTTAGTTTCCAATGGTTGTTATTGAGAATTTTCACTTGAAAAAGTAGAACTCAGCAGGTACATAAACTAAACATAGGGTACATTAGTTGTGCATTAAAATACAACAAAAAGCTGTTAACATAAAAAAAATAAAAAATAAAAAGGAACATTGTATGTTCAATATGAATTACGCTATGCACAGAACTCACAAAGGTCCGGCCTGGTACACAGCAAAGGTATACCCTCTCCTGCCCAATCATTATGAAGCTCTCCCCACAACAGGTTATCGCAAGGGGGGGGGGAGGTGTGGATGATGCAGTAGTGTACTGACAAATAATCGGCCCCTCGATTATGAATGGGGAATCAATGGGGACGAACAGCATCTCTGTCACCCCCATCTTGCAGCATATCCCCAGAGTACAGAAATGGGCACATAGCGTTCCGTAAATTACTTCATGTGGCCAAGTGGCCTCAGAGAGCAAGAAAGGAGAGAAGAAGAAAAAGAGTGGAAGGAAAAAGAAGAGAGAGAGAGAAAAAAAAAAGGGGGGGGAGGGGGTTGAGGGGAAGGGAAAGAAGGTGAGCCAGACAGAGACAGGTCTGCACTCTAACCTATCAAGATATCAGTAATATAAAGAGGAGACTTGAAACCATATGTTGTCATCATCAGTCTATCCCACAGATTTAACGAGAATGACATAGTGGGGCACAACATAGTTGGTTTGTCTTTAGCTCTCAACCACATCAGATGGCTGATGTCCCTAGTTGGACAATGAGAAGATTTAAGAACCATCCATAGCGGACGAGGCTGACGTGTGTAAAAACGGATCAGCTGGGACAGTTGAGCAGCTTGATAATACTTATGCAAATCTGGTACTCCCAGTCCCCCCTCTTATTTTAGGAGTATACAGAGTACATTTATTCACCCTGGGTCTCTTACCTTCCCATATGTAATGCAATATTTTCCTTTGGAACAGCTTCAAGTCCGACATATTGATCAAAATTGTAAGGGTCCTAAACAAGTATAATATCCTAGGCAGGACATTCATTTTTATCGAATTCAGTCGACCGAACCACGCTGGAGGATTATTGGACAACCTGTTAAGATCGATTTTTTATATAGTGCCAGAAAATATTTTTGGTACAGCGTAGAAAGAGATGGAGTTAAAAGAATACCCAGGTATGGAAGAGTATCCGAACGCCATTGGAAGCTAAATTAATTTTATATGGTACAGACATTGTGGGCCTCTAGGGATAGGTTAAGCACTAGGGACTTCAAATGGGTACTCCTTAGACCTGAGATTGAACTAAAGACTTGCAAAAACCCTATATAAATTAGGTAACGAAGTGACTGGGGACGAGAGGAGCATTAAAATGTCATCTGTAAACAAGGCGCACTTGTGCTCCCGATCACCACAATATATCCCTTGAATATCAGAATTGTTTCTGATCTTTACAACCAGGGGCTCCAAGGCCAATATGAATAAAAGTGGAGATAGAGGGCAACCCTATCTTGTATCCCTATGTATCCCAATGGGTTGGGATCTATATCCCTTACTGGAAAGACGGGCCGTGGGTTCACTATAGATAGCCTTTAAGGTAGTCAGGAAGTTTGAGCCAAACCCATATCATTCTAATGTGAAATAAAGATAGTCCAATGAAAGAGAATCAAAGGCCTTATGAAGGTCAAAGGATAACACCATGCCCCTCCGAATCCTTTGCCAATCTCAGTTGAAATGCAAGGCAGAGATAATGTCAGCCTTCTAGTTTGGTCTGGCATTAGAGAGAAACCCCACTTGGTCCAGATGGATGTATTTGGACATGAAGGTGTTCAAACAGGAGGCTAGGTTCTTTGTCATTATTTTGAGGTCTACATTTATAAGTGAGATTGGGCGGTAAGTTGCGCACTCTCTATGGTCCTTACCCCGTTTGGGAATGACATGGATAAAGGCTTTATTTTCATGTGGTGGCAGGGAACTACCTTTTTGCAAGTCATTAAAGAAGGAGCATAGTTGGGGGGTCGAAATGTCAGCGTATTTACGATAGTAATGTCCAGAAAAACTATCCGGACCCGGTGCTTTTGATGGGTTAAGGCTTTTGATAGCTATCATGATCTCGCCCTCCGTAAACTCACTATCCATTAGTTATGGATGAGCGCACTCTATTAGAGGGAGAGGGAAGTCTTGAAAGAAAGCTTCAGCCTGAGCTGCTGAAAATGGTTCAGGAGATGTGTAAAGTTTAGAGTAAAAATTATAAAATTCCCTCACAATCAGCTGTGGGTTCTGGGTAGGTTTGCCATTCTGGAGTCACAATTTCAGCATATCTGGGCCTGCGGGCTAGTTTTCTTGCCAACAATGTGTTGGGTTTATCACCAATTGCATAGTATCGATGTCTGGACCAACTAATATATTTTTCCGCTTAAGCTCAAATTCAAGGCTGTTCGTGCCGCATCTATTTTGTGTCTGAGGTCTAAGCGTGGATTTGATCTCTGTTCTATGAACAATCGTTGTAACTCCTCGTCCTGTTATTTAATTGTGTGTTTGTGGGCACGTTTAGCTCTAGAGGCAGTTTGTATTAATTTACCACGAATAACCGCCTTGTGAGCAGCCCAATTAGTACTTGGGGAGGTGTCTAATGAGGTGTTTTCTGTAAAGTATTGACGAAGGGCAGTTTCCACTTCTTTGAAAATGGTGGGGTCGGTGAGTAATGAAGCATTAAGGCGCTACGAGGATGGCCATGGTTTAGTCCACAAATCCGACAATACCATCTGGACTGGGGAATGGTCTGACCACGGAGTAACAACAATTTTGGCTGAGGAACTAAATGGAAGCAAGGGAGAAAGTGTAAATAATTGATCTATACGTGAATGCGTTTTATGTACGTGGGAATAAAACGTGTAATTCCGCACCATAGAGTGGATATCTCTCCAAACGTCTTTGGGGTCAAAAGAGTGTAGTAGTCTTGCCAAATTACTGTTTTGTTTGGGAGTATGTTTTAAAGTCGCTTTATCTGGGTTGGAACTGTCCAGAATTTGGTCAAGAGAAGTGTTGCTGTTTCCACCTAAGATCACATGAGGCATCAAGACCTCCAATATAGAGCGAAAGAAGGATGTCTGCCTTGTGTTGGGGGAGTAATAGGAGATTAGAGTGACTGCATGGTCATTTATTTTCCCTGCCACCAAAAGGTATCTTCCGTCTTTGTCTTTAATAACTACATCCGGTGTGAAGGCAACTCTTTTTGCAATACATATTGCGACTCCACATTTCTTATCTGAGGCAAAGAGACAAATAGAAAGCAGGGTATCTAGCGTTTAAGTATTTGGGCGTACAGGTGTGCGAAAAGTGTGTCTCCTGAAGTAGTAAAATGTCAATGCCCAATTTGTGACAAAGGCCTTTAGTCGGAGAATTAAAACCCTGGACATTGTGTGCCATGATCTTAAAGTTAAAGGTGGGAGCGTTCAGCATAATGGTTCGGTGGACTGTACTCGCCTGTTAAGGGACCCATGTTTCACATACTTTAACCAATGGATCTGTCGGATTTTCATCATTCCTGGACTGAAGAGTACACTAGAAAAAAGAAAAGCCTGGAAAATAGAGAAAAGAAGAAAATTAGTGTGGGAAGGTTGAATGCCTTCCATTGACATATATTTAAACATTATTGTAAGAAAAAAAAAAAAAAAAAACCCTCGCAAATGGTGGAGAACAATTGGGGAGACAACTGGTCTCAGAAAAGGAGAACAATCAATTAGGCCATCAAACATAGTCCCGGAGTCTATCAAGTGGTAGGCCAATTTCTCCCAGAGGCAGATAGTTTCTGTTGGGACCACAGAGGGGAGACTGGACAATCCATAGCTTGTGGAGCTTTGGAGTTGGAAGATTCTCTGCAAATCAGGCCCAGATCCAAGAGCAGCTCCTCTCCTGATTGAAAATTGGTGAAGGAATCTGATTTCCCTTATAAGTAAAAGAGAGGCGAAAAGGAAATGACCAGTGATACTTGATTTGGCGATTAATTAGGTGGGTCAGCAAGGGTTTCAGTGCTTGCCGTTTTAGAATCGTCACTTGAGAGATGTTGGCAAAAATTTGGACTGCTTGACCATGGACTGTAAGGTCACTTCTGGATCTGGCTTCTTTCATGACCTTTTCCTTGATCATGTAAAAGTGTGGCTTTACAATTATATCTCTGGGGAGCCCGTCAGGTCTCTGGGCTGTGCCCGGTGAACACTATCAATTTCCAGTTTATGTGGGGAGATATCCGGTATTAAATTCTTCATCAAAGCTTGCACAGCATCCTCTACATCCATGATAAACTCTGGAAGTCCCGCACTGAAATTATATCCTCTAGACTGGTTTTCCAAGTCCTCAATTTTAGCCTGAGCTTGATCCAATTGGTCCTGTAGGGAAGAGATCATATTTGAATTTTGATTTACTCCCTTTATTGTGCCATCGATTTTGTATTCAGTGGTGTCCAACTGTTCACCAATACTTTGAAAGTCACACTTTAGATCATTAGTAATGATTGTACATGCTTTGGTCAGTTCTTGCTTAGGAGAGCTGAGAACCTGGCTAAAAGCACTGTGTCCTCTGAGTAAGCAGCCTGCTGAACAGGTGGATGATCCTGTGACATGCCGGACTGGCTCAAAGCAATGTCAGCTAGTTCTGCCATGTTCCTGTCCACAGAGGATGCAGGGGACACTGTATAGTCAAGCTCTTCCTTTGGGAGGGCAGGAGATGGGGAGGGCTGAGAGGGTCCACCCTGTGGGGGGAGCAGGAGCTCCTCTTTGGACTGAGAAGAGAAAGGGTCCCTGATCTCACTGACCTGTAGAGCTGGTGACAAGTGTGGGGAGGCTGGCTGCTGTGTCTTCTGACCACACTTGTATAAAGTACTCGAAACCCATACTTGAATAAAAGTACAAGTGCTCGATCAAAAAGTGACTTCAGTAGAAGTGGAAGTGCTCGATCAAAAAGTGACTTGAGTAGAAGTACTAAAGTATTCAACATTTTTTGTACTTAAGTATTGCAAGTAGTTTTTTTTTTTAAATTTTGCTACTCAAGTACTGAAAGTAAAAGTACCAGTAGTTTTTAAAAAAAATTGCTACTCAAGTACTGAAAGTAAAAGTACAAGTACTGTGTTATGTAGTTATTAAAGAAAGAAGTCAAAAGTTTGAACATCATATTGTTTTTTATTATTTCAAATGATTAACCTAAAGGACAATCACAATTCCTTAGGCTGTAACTTTTTGTAAACAAAAACAGATAAAGTATGTCCCTCCCTTTCCCCTTTAAAGCATCGCTCCTTCTCTTCCCTGCATGTTTTTTTTTTCTCCACAGCTTATTGTTGTGCAAAATCATATATAAACCAATGTGATATACAACAATATATTCCAATAATGAAATAAAGGAAGAGTGTATGAAATCAAAGTCAATAAAAAGTCCATATATATAATGCCATAATGCCATAATACCATATACAGTATATGTGACAAAACAAGATGAATATATTTTCAAAGGTGCAGGAATCCAACAGGTGCTATTCCAAATAATAGGTGCAGACTCCTCCCACCACCTTGTGGATTTCCCCCTTACCCGGCGGATGAAGGTAAGTGCAAAATAATATCTAAATAGCCTCTTCCAGTGAAACAAAACTGCAAAACCTGTGCTCTCAACTTCCAGTGAAAAAAGCAAAATCAGCCTCTTACCAGAAAAAAGGTCTATGTACGCTTGTGACTCTCCTTGGTTGGGGGAGGTTCTCTTTCCCCTTAACAGCAGATATGTAGACTATTTTATTTATACATACAGTGGCATTTATTTTCGTATGCGCTGATTTACACATAACATTATACACATTTTTTTGAACTTCATGAAACCTGCCATCTACTGTTCTGGTAATTTTTATAATTGTAACGAGTAACTATGCAGCACAAAAAACAAATATCGGAGTAGAAGTATTGAAATCATTGAAAAAATGTAGTGAAGTAAAAGTGGAAGTAGGAGAAAAAAATTCTACTCCAGGAAAGTACAGATACCGCCTTTCAGTACTTAAGTACAGTAGTGAAGTAGTTCTACTTAGTTACTATACATCTCTGCTTCTGACCACCGCATGGTTTTGCTTTTAGTTCCCGGCGCCATCTTGGCTGGAGAGGGCTGTGAAGGACGAGGCTGTTGTGTGGTCTGAGGGGACTTACGTTTGGTCGACCCTGCCGCTCTCTGCTACATCATGTGTTCCCCCACTAGCTGAAGAAGCTGGGCTGCCAATCCCGGAGCTTTTAACAGCTAAATTTAGCTGTGAAGTGCTGGAGGCGAGCGGATCCTGGTCAGTGCATGTCCATACACAGCGCCGCGCGCATGCGCACCGTAGAGTTCAACTTTAAAAAATACCGAATAATCAGGTTGCTAGCCATGGTGAAGCTATGACATGAGTAAGCAAAGCCCTGCCTTCAGCAAAATGGCCATCTCAGCACAATTCAGCACAAGGAATGGTAATGGGGGAAAGACCAAATATGCCTTCTGCTTGCCAAGTTTGGGGCCACCTTTCACAGTACAGGTCCTTCCTTGTGTAGACAAATAGGAGTAAAAGATTTTTTAAAAATGGTTTTGAAGCATCATCTACATTTTTATATATTTCTTGAACGTTAATATTGTTAAAAATAAACTAAGTACAAAAAAAAAAAAAAAAAAAACCTAAATCCCATAGTATTTATATTTTATATTAAAAAGACATTACGTTTAGTAAATAAAGTAAGATAAAAAGATTTGAAACCATTATAGCATTGTTGCCACCTGCTGGTGAAAAGCAGTATCGCTACAATTATCACAAATATAATGGAGCTCTATGAGAACAGTTGGACTGCAGCCTGCAAAGAACTTGAACCAACAGCAAAAATCTTCAAAGCTGCATAAACGTAATATATCTGAATAAAGGCATTATGTAAAGCATTATGTAAAGCACCAAGAGCTGTTCAACGCATCATTGTTCTGTAATGTGTCTTATAATCACACTCTTAACCAACATTAACTGTTTTTAATCCTTATGTTGGTAGCCTTAGTAAATAGAAAGGTATATTATATTTACTTGTTTTAAACTTTTTTCTTTTTATACATTTCTTTAGTTATTTCCTGGTTTCTGGCCTAGGCCAAAATGTTGTCATGCATCTGTATAGTCTTCATGGGCATTTTATCTCTTTCACAAGGGGGAAGCAGGAGGGGCTTAGTGCTAAACACGCCCTCCTGTGTGCATTTCTATGTTAAAGTGTTACTAAACCCAGGAGCCTGCATTCACTATATCTGGTCTCTCACAGTACGCAGAACATGGAAATGCAATTACAGTAAACCCCCCGCTCCATCGCAGTTCAGTTTTTGCGGTCCCGGTATATTGCGTTTTTTTTTTGTAATGTTATTTTACTATATAAATCATTAAAAATGAAAGATTTTTATGTTTTCCATAGCTCTTGCTCTGTCTCTCAGTATCTTTTATGTGCTTAAATGAGTTTCTATTGTTTTAAAAGTGTGTTTAAAGACCTTAAAATGCTTTTACACGTACAGTGACAGTAAAAAAAACATGCCTACAATGCATTTTAATAGGGTTTTTCTATTTCGCTGATTTTCACTTTTCGCGGCTGGGTCCGGAACGTAACCCCCGCACTGGAGGGGGGTTTACTGTATTTTAGTAAATATAAATGGACCACATTGGATCTTCACATCAGCAGTATATAGCAGTCTTGTGACTTCTATCAGTTCTTAGTAAAGCTTGTAGGAGGAGTTTTCATTCTCCCCTGATCTTCTGTCTGGACAGTGCTGATTGGCTCTGTGCTGATCACATGCACTCCACCAAGAAAAAAAAAACTCTCTAGCAATACACACCAAACTGAGCATGTGCAGCACCTCCCCTGGCTCTGTAAATATCAGGTAATTTTTTGGAGAAAGTGAAAGAAGAGGAGGATCAGAGAGACAGAATCAAACAGCATTTATACACAACTCCTTAGGTTCCACAGTGAGTATAACAAGCATGCTTTACTGCATATACAGACTGATTTTAGGGCTCTTTCACACGGGCGTTCAGTTTTTTTTTTGCCCGATCAGGTCCTTTTATTTTTTTTTTGAAATGGACACGGATGACACTTGTGTCATCCGGTCCGTCTGTCTGTTTTTCATCCCATCTGTTTGCAGATGAAAAACGGACATAATGTATCTTTATGTAAATACAGATGTCAGCGGATGACACCACTGACATCTGTTTTTGCGTCCGTTCCATTTTTTGAACGGAAGAAAAAATAGGTTTCTCTTCCGTTCCAAAAAACTGAACTGAACTGAAAGGACGAAAAACGGATGTCAGTGGATGGTCATCCGCTGACATCCGTATTTACATAGAGATACATTATGTCCGTTTTTCATCCGCAAATGGATGGGATGAAAAACGGACATACGGAACGCCCGTGTGAAAGAGCCCTTACTGTTGTGGGTTTAATAACACTTTAAGGACAGATAGATTCCAGAAAGTAAATGCTACATGAATCATCTGGCCTTACTAAACTTGGAGCGAATAGAAATGCTAGAGAGGGTTTTTTTATTGAAGTGATTTCGCAACAAAATAAAGTTTGGAGACATGGATAGATGGAGAGTTTGCTTTGAATATTAAAAAATGTATCAAATAGTGTTTTCGGTTTGTGGTGCTTTAGATACAGTTAAAGTGGAGTTCCACCCTATTTTTATACTTACCTCCATCTTCTCGCTCCGGGTCACCTGAAAAAGAAATGGATAATCGCATATTTTTTTTTTTTTTACTTACCTCGTAGCGAAGAAAAAATACTTACCTTACTTCCTTCTTCCTCCTTCCTCGGCCGCGGCCCGTCGTCACTTCCTGGCTCTGCAATGATTCCTGGGAGCTGAACGTCATAGCTCCCAGGAATCATTGCGCCTGCACCGGCCCCGACGTCAGTTCCGGGTCGCGCGCGTCATCCCCTTCTAAACAGCTTCTGGGCATGCCCAGAAGCTGTAGAGGGATGACGCGCGCGACCCGGAAGTGACGTCGGGGCCGGCGCAGAGCATCGTGGGACCAAAGAAGGCGGAAGAAGACGCCGAAGGGGATCTCGCTGGCTTCAAGCTGCCCACATCTGAGATGGCAGCGCTGGACAAGACGTTTGCAAGGTAAGTATTTGTCCTAACAGGTAAGTGCAACCCGGGACAGATCAGAGGCTAGCCATTGTGGAATGTACTAGCCCTGACTGTCCCGGGGGTATTAAAAAAAAAAAAAAAATCCAGGGTGGAACTCCGCTTTAAGTTCTATTTTAAGGGTTAAGTTCCACTGTCTACAATTTGGTAAGAAACCAAACCTCATAGAAACCATGTTTAAAACTCTACGGCATGGCGTTCAGTAATACAGACTATCAGGTATTTTTTTTCTCAAAAAATTGGTGCAGGTACTCCTCATTTCCGAGTCACACCCTACCTACCTCCAAGTAGGTCTTGGTTCCACCCCCTACCCACCTCCCAGTACTGCCCCTTTTAGAGAACCAAGCATCATTTTGTGGTGCTAAATAATTTGTATGGAATTTGTTAATAATAATAATAATAGGAAAGGAGTAAAATAGATCACCTGCAGGCCCCCTCTCGCCCCCCAGAAACAATAGATCAACTACACCAGCATTAGATGCCCTCAGCAACAATAGATCCCCCCTATAATAATAACACTGAGAAACAAAATACCCACCAGTAACAATAGATCCATTCCGGTAACAATAGACCCCCGCCAGCAACAATAGATTTCCCAGCAGCCAGCATTAATTGACTCTCCAGCACCCCCCCCCCCCACCACCGCTTGCCATTACATATACTCAGTGCTAGAGGTGCTGGAACTGCATGTTCCCACCAGGGCCGCTGATAGGGCAGTACAACCAGCCCTATTGTACCGGGCCCGGGCCTCATCAGCAAGACAGGGGAGCCCAGGCAGCTTTATTGTTCATTCCTACCTATAATAATAAATTGATTTCCATAGCACACACTCCTACTTCTACTTAATACCCAGGGTTAAATTAAGTTTCCCCGGGCCCCATCAGGTCAAAAGACGGTCCCGGGAGGCTGGAGAGTAGGAACTTTTTTTCCATTTTTGGGCGTAGGCATATGAAGTGCAGTCGCACGTGCCGCTGCACGTTATAGTTCCGGCCTGCTGTCCGCCCGCCCACTGCCTATGCTATGCCCTCCCTGGCGGAGTGATTCTTTGTACCTCCACTCCCTCATCAGGTGCCGTGGAGTTAGGGAGAAGCTTCTGTGAGGTGGCTGAGAGGGCGCAGATCGGCAATCCCTGCGGTGGGTGGGCGGTGCACAGGCAAGCGACACACTGACAGGCAGCATGCCTGGACGGAAGGTAAAGTCCCCAGACTCCCCACTGTGTGCACAGCAGGTCCCTTATGCCTCTCTGTTAGTGTCACATGGCTGTTGGGAACTGACTTTGTTATGGCTGTACAATGGTAGTCTGAACACCTAGTACAGCCATAACAAAGTCGGTACCCAACAGCCATGTGACACTGACACAGAGCCAAAGAGAACCTGCTGTGCTGTGATCATTATAACAAGGATTATCATTATCAGGAAATTCTAGTTTACACTTGTGTTGGGGGGGGGGGGGGTTAAAAGACGTGGCTGAGCTGCATTTTTACTAACACTCCACTGGATCCCCTGCTCAGTATGAGAGAGCCCTTATGATGCAAAGGCAGGGGAGGATGTATGCCGCAAACACTATGTTTTCTGTGAAGCGGAATATTATCCCCACTGTCACCACCCACCATTTTGCCTGCTGAGCACAATCCCGTTCAACTCGTATCAGGGTTTTTAGGTGGTTATACCAGGTCTCGAGGAGGCATTGCAACACCTCGCTACCTGCCAAATGTTCTCTGTAGAGCAATCCAGGTGCAGATCACTCTTCAGAGAGCAATAGTGTGAACTAACCCATAAAGACTGGGTCGGAGGGCAGCAGGAGACTGGAGGTGCGGATGTGTAGGTGGGGATTTGGGGACGGGAAGACTGTACGGGGCCCCGTGATTTCTAACAGCAGCCCTGGTTCCCACTGAAAAAAGCCCTGCAGACTGTTTTTGTTTCAGTAGGAAAATTGTTTAGAAAAATGAGGCCTGTAGCTTTTTACCCCTTGGTTTCCACAATAGTTTCCACCCCTCACCCCACCTAGCATGGATTCCATAAAAAAAAGAAATGTAAATCTCAAGTAACAAGACACGTGGCCACTCACTAAAACTAGAGGAAAGGCGGTTTAACCTTAAAATACGCAGGGGGTTCTTTACTGTCAGAGCAGTAAGGATGTGGAATTCTCTTCCGCAAACAGTCGTATCAGCAGTGTATCAGTGTTATCAGCGTATCAATAAAGTGTATATGCCTGTGCCCTATAGAGAGGGTTGGAAGCATGTTGCAGATATTTTAGCAATAGACAACCATAACAGGGCTACAAGACAATGCAAGCATATACAATATAGTGTATATTTCCCAGTTGCAATGCATACTCATTCATATAACAATCTTTCAGTAGAAAGAGCTTTGACTGAAGAATTATCAAGATGTTGGTTGGTTAACCACTTGCCGACCAGTCACGTTGACTGTACTGCGGCAAAGTGGTTCGTTATCGTCTGGCAGCGTAGACCTACGTCACCAGACATTCCCCTCTCTCGGCGGCGCGCGCGCGCCGCCGGAGGCTCGCTCCCACTGTATTCAGTTACAGCGGGAGTCGGGCCAGGGGAGGAGCGGCGGTGATCACCGCCGCTCTTCCCTGATCGTCGGGGAATCGAGTGTGGAGGTCCGCCCGCTTGTGTGAACAAAGTGGGCGGATCTCCTAAGTGACAGGCAGGGTCAGATTGCAGGGTTCAGCATAGCTGAACCTGCGATCTGTCCCTGTGTCACTCAGTCACCTCCCCCCACACACGTCAGTAAGCACCAGGCATACATTAACCCCTCCCTCTCCAAAAAAATTAACCCCTTCCCTGCCAGTGTCATTTTTACAGTAACAGTGCATATGTTACTGTAGTAATGTCACTGGTACCCCCAAAAGTTTTCGAAAATGTCAGTTAAGGGTCCGATCTGTCCGCCGCAATGTCGCAGTCCCGCAAAAAAAAATCGCAGATTGCCGCCATTACTCGTTAAAAAAAAAAAACACCAAAAATGACAGAAATCTTTCCCTTAGTTAGTAAATGCAATAACTTTTGCGCAAACCAATCAAAATACGCTTATTGCGATTTTTTTTACCAAAAATATGTAGCAGAAAACAAATTGGCCAAAAATGATAAAAAATTTTGATTTTTACATTTTTTTTTGGGGGGGGGGGGATTTCATATAAAAAAATGTGAAAAATATTGTTATTTTTTCAAAATTTTCGATATTTTTTTTTTCTAGCGCAAAAAGTAAAAAGCGCAGAGGTGATCAAATACCACCAAAAGAAAGCTCTGTTTGTGGGGAAAAAAGGACGTAAATTTCGTTTGGGTACTGCGTTGCATGACCGCGCAATTGTCAGTTAAAGTCGCACAGTGCCGAATCGCAAAAAGTGGCCCAGACGTAAGACAGCAAAATCCTCTGGTGGTAAAGTGGTTAATGACTGTAGACAGCTTTACAGAAATAAAGAGAGACCTGGAGGCTGCTAGAATAATTCTTGTTAGCATTCTCCCATGTTATTTGAAGAAAATGACCTTTAGAACATATTGGTAGGAGGCCGGTTTTTCAGGAAAAATACCATAAGCCTTCCCTTTGAGGAATGTAACTGATGAGCTTACATTGGAAAGAAGGCAGGCTTCTTCTAAAATTATGAAGAGGTTATTTAAATCCTTTACCAATGCAGGTCTATATGCCAATTCCATATGTGTTAAATACCTTTCCAGGTACACTAGAACAATCCCAACCCCTGATTGACAAGCAGGAGACGGATCATTTGCAGCCTTGTTTAAGGGCACATGTAGAGCACTAACAGCCTAATAGGTGTTTACACATATATATGGAGGTAATTATTTGTGGTCTTTGTTAAGGGAATATTAAAATTTCTCAGAGGGAAGAGATGAGACTGAAAGAAGACATGACCCAATGATAAAAGGTTGTATTGAAGCTGGGAAAATTACCTTGTCAACCAGACAGCTGCTCAGACTGTCATCTTCAAGAAAAGTAAACAGTTCTCAATTAATGCCAATCTTCAAGTGTTTTCTACAAAAATGTGTGGCGCATAGCTATCCATCGCTGGTTTGCAAGACCAAGAAACCTAAAAATAGAACTTCAATTGCCTATGAAAAGCAGCCACTAATACCATGTATACCTATATATTTTAAACAACCCAAACATTTCCAAAAAGTTTGATGCTTAACATTGTATGCTGCTTTTTTTTCATGTTCTAATAATCTCCTGAAATAGTCAAAAAAAAGGATCCAGTAGGGATGCCCACAGTCATCAGATATTAAAGAGTTTGTCTTTGGACCTGTGTCGGCGGGCTTTGGGGTGGTGTAATGTGCAAATGCATCTTGCTTTTAGTGGCATGCCCCTTGCCATTGAGATGCTCCTGAGATCAGTATGAGGTTCTCCTGAAACCAGTATGGGATGCTTCTGAGATCAGTATGAGGTTCTCCTGAAACCAGTATGGGATGCTTCTGAGATCAGTATGAGGTTCTCCTGAAACCAGTATAAGATGCTCCTGAGATCAGTATGAGGTTCTCCTGAAACCAGTATGGGATGCTTCTGAGATCAGTATGAGATGCTCCTGAAACCAGTATGAGATGCTCCTGAGATCAGTATGAGGTTCTCCTAAAACCAGTATGGGATGCTTCTGAGATCAGTATGAGATGCTCCTGAGATCAGTATGAGGTTCTCCTGAGATCAGTATGAGGTTCTCCTGAAACCAGTATGGGATGCTTCTGAGACCAGTATGAGATGCTCCTGAAATCAGTATGAGGTTCTCCTGAAACCAGTATGAGATGCTCCTGAAATCAGTATGAGGTTCTCCTGAAACCAGTATGAGATGCTCCTGAGATCAGTATGAGGTTCTCCTGAAACCAGTATGGGATGCTTCTGAGATCAATATGAGATGCTCCTGAGATCAGTATGAGGTTCTCCTGAAACCAGTATGGGATGCTTCTGAAACCAGTATGAGATGCTTCTGAGATCATTTGGAGTTCATTGAAAGATCCTTTAACCTGCATTTGGCTTTCTTCCAAACTGAAACAACCTGCTTCGAGCTGCTTTTATGCTCTTCTTGACTTGCACTGGGAGAGAAGCAGCTCGGACCTGAATAAACGCCTGTAGATACAGTCTGTTAGTTCCAACATATTTGGGGGGGGTCATAAAACATCCTCTTCTTCAGGGCATCCAAGGAAAAAATGATGCATCCTAAGAGAGTCCACTGTCAACCAAGAAAATATACCTTGTGTACATGGATACGAAATGGCTATAACATATCAAATAACAAAGACCCACCATTTCTTTCCAAGCTAGCTATTTAAATAGTTATCAACTGAATTATTCTGTTGCTCTCCAGAGGTGACTCATGGTGTCTGAAGTGTTTGGCGCTTAAATAGCTCAGTCTGCAGGACACATGTTCCGAAGACAAAATGAAGGTTGTGTCTGGACAGAAGAGGGTGAGTGGGGACAAAAGAGGATGAATGAGAACAGAAGAGGGTGAACAGGGACAGAAGAGGGCAAATGAGAACAGACGAGGATATGTGAGGACAGAAGTGGGTGAGTGGGGACAGAAGTGGATGAGTGGGGACAGTAGATGGTGAATGAGGATAGAAGAGGGTGCGTGAGTACAGAAGAGGGTGAGTGAGGATAGATCAGGGTGGGTTGGGAAAGTAGAGGGTGGTTGGGGAAACAAGAGGGAGGGTTGGGGAAAGAAGAGGGAGGGTGGAGACAGAAGAGGGAGGGTGGGGACAGTAGTAGGTGGGTGAGGACAGAGTAGGGGCGCGAGGACAGAAGAGGATTAGTAGGGACAGAAGAGGGTAAGTGTGGACAGTAGAGGGTGTGTGTGGACAGTAGAGGGTGTGTGTGGACAGTAGAGGGTGTGTGTGGACAGAAGATGGTGAGTGGGGACAGCAGAGGGTGAGTGAAAACAGAAAAGGGTGAGTGTGGACCGTAGAGTAAGGTGACCACATTTTTAAAATGAAATCCAGGAACTGCACAATACACAGAGAGCTGGGCACAGGACTGCACAATACACAGAGCGCTGAGCACAGGACTGCAAAATACACAGAGCGCTGGGCACAGGACTGCATAATACACAGAGCGCTGGGCACAGGACTACATAATATACAGGAGGGTGTTAAGCATAGAGTGCAGGGTTCAGAGATTTGCTATACACAGAGGACACTTCTGCCCCCACATCCATAGCTCACATCTGCACCCTTCTCTCAAGGATTATCTCTGCAGCCACCTCCTAGCCCTTCCCCCACAACAGCTAAACTCTCCATCTCTCCATGCAGCTGCATCAGCTCTGACCCCTGCTCCCCCACTGCCTTCACCTGTGTACAAACAGACACCCCCCCCCCCCCATCTTCTCACCACCCGGTCTTGGCCCTCAACACAATACATTATTGGCTCTGCCTCTCCTCCACTGAACAGCAGCAGGAGCGGCAATGAGATCATCCAGCAGGGGGCGTCTGCATCTGAGCCACCAGGCTGTTTCTCAGCCAGCATGGGATGCCCTGTCTACATTATTCTGGCCCTGAATCAGGAGACAAAACCGGGGACAAACTTAGATCATGGACAGTGTCCTCAATCCGGGGACTGTCCCCGGAAACCAGGGACGTCTGGTCACCCTACCGTAGAGGGTGAGTGAGGACAGAAAAGGGTGAGTGGGGACAGAAGAGGGTGAGTGAAGACAGGAGAGGGTGAGTGAGGACAGAAGAGGGTGAGTGAGGACAGTAGAGGATAAGTGAGGACAGACAAGGAAGGGTGAGTGAGGATAGACGAGGGAGGGTGAGTGAGGACTGAAGAGGGAGGGTAAGTGAGGACAGAAGAGGGAGGTTGAGTGAGGACAGAAGAGGGTGAGTGGGGACAGAAGAGGGTGAGTGAGGACAGAAGAGGGTGAGTGAGGACAGAAGGGGGTGAGTGAGGACAGAAGGGGATGAGTGAGGACAGTAGAGGGTGAGTGGGGACAGATGAGGGTGAGTGAGGACACAAGAGGGTGAGTGAGGACAGAAGAGGATGAGAGAAGCAGTAGAGGGTGAGTGGGGACAGAAGAAGGTGAGTGAGGATAGTAGAGGATGGGTGAGAACAGAAGAAGGGTGAGTGGGGACAATGGAGGGTGAGTGGGGACAGTAGAGGGTGAGTGGGGACAGTAGAGAGTGAGTGAGGACAGAGGAGGGTGAGTGGGGACAGAAGAGGGTGAGTGGGGACATTGGAGGGTGAGTGGGGACATTGGAGGGTGAGTAAGGAAAATAGAGGGTAAGTGAGGACAGAAGAGGGTGAGTGGGGACAGTAGAGGTTTAGTGGGGTCAATAGAGGGTAAGTGAGGACAGTAGAGGGTGATTAGGGACAATAGAGGGTGCGTGGAGACAATAGAGGGTGAGTGAGAACAGAAGATGGTGAGTAGGGAAAGAAGATGGTAAGTGAGGACAGTAGAGGGTGAGTGGGGACAATAGAGGGTGAGTGAGGACAGAAAAGGGTGAGTGGGGACAGAAGAGGGTGAGTGGGGAAATTAGAGGATGAGTGGGAACAATAGAGCGTGAGTGAGGACAGAAGAGGATGAGTGGAGATAGTAGAAGGTGAGTGGGGACAATAGAGGGTGAGTGAGGACAGATGAGGATGAGTGGGGACAGAGGAGGGTGAGTGGGGACATTGGAGGGTGAGTAAGGAAAATAGAGGGTAAGTGAGGACAGGATATGGTGAGTGGGGACAGTAGAGGGTGAGTGGGGACAGTAGAGGGTGAGTGAGGTAAATAGAGGGTGAGTGAGGGCAGAAATGGGCGAATGGAGACCGTAGAGGTTGAGTGGAGAAAGTAGAGGGTGAGTGAGGACAGAAGAGGGTGAGTGGAGACAAAAGAGGGTGAGTGGGGACAGTAGAGGGTGAGTGAGGAGAGAGGAGGGTGAGTGAGGACAGTAGAGGGTGAGTGGGGACAGTAGAGGGTGAGTGGGGACAGAAGAGGGTGAGTGAGGAGAGAAGAGGGTGAGTGAGAAAAGGGTGAGTGAGGACAGATGAGGATGAGTGGGGACATAAGAGAATGAGTGGGGACAGTAGAGAGTGAGTGTGGACAATAGAGGGTGAGTAAGGACAGAAGAGGGTGAGCGGGAATGGTAGAGGATGATTGGGGACAATAGGGTGAGTGTGGACAGAAGAGGGTGAGTGGGGACAGTAGAGGGTGAGTGAGGACAATAGAGAGTGAGTGAGGGCAGAAGAGGGCGAATGGAGACAGTAGAGGTTGAGTGAGGACAGAAGAGGATGAGTGGGGACAGAAGAGGGTGAGTAGGGACAATAGAGGGTGAGTAAGGAATGAAGAGGGTGAGTGGGAATGGTAGAGGGTGATTGGGGACAATAGAGGGTGAGTGAGGACAGATGAGGGTGAGTGGGGACAGAAGAGGGTGAGTGAGGACAACAGAGAGTAAGTGAGGGCAGAACAGGTCGAATGGAGACAGTAGAGGTTGAGTCGAGACAGTAGAGGGTGAGTGAGGACAGTAGAGGGTGAGTGGGGAAAAAGGAGGGTGAGTGAGGACCATAGAGGGGTAGTTGGGACAAAAGAGGGTGAGTGGGGGCAAAGAGGGTGAGTGAGGACAGTAGAGGGTGAGTAGGGACAGTAGAGGGTGAGTGAGGACAGAAGAGGAGGAGTGAGGACAGAAGAGGGTGAGTGGGGACAGAAGGGGGTGAGTGGGGACAGAAGAGGGTAAGTGGGGACAGTAGAGGATGAGTGGGGACAGAAGAGGGTGATTAGGGACAATAGAGGGTGCGTGGAGACAATAGAGGGTGAGTGAGGACAGAAGAGGGTGAGTAGGGAAAGAAGATGATGAGTGAGGACAGTAGAGGGTGAGTAGGGACAATGGAGGGTGTGTGAGGACGGAAAAGGTTGAGTGGGGACAGAAGAGGGTGAGTGGGGACAGAAGAGGGTGAGTGGGGACAATAGAGCGTGAGTGAGGACAGAAGAGGATGAGTGGGGATAGTAGAAGGTGTGTGGGGACAATAGAGGGTGAGTGAGGACAGATGAGGATGAGTGGGGACAGAAGAGGGTGAGTGGGGACATTGGGGGTTGAGTAAGGAAAATAGAGGGTAAGTGAGGACAGAAGATGGTGAGTGGGGACAGTAGAGGGTGAATGGGGACAGTAGAGGGTGAGTGAGTAAAATAGAGGGTGATTGAGGGAAGAAATGGGCGAATGGAGACAGTAGAGGTTGAGTGGAGAAAGTAGAGGGTGAGTGAGGGCAGAAGAGGGTGAGTGAGGAGAGAGGAGGGTAAGTGGGGACAGAGGAGGGTGAGTGAGGACAGTAGAGGGTAAGTGGGGACAGTAGAGGGTGAGTGGGGACAGTAGAGGGTGAGTGAGGAGAGAAGAGGGTGAGTGAGGACAGAAGAGGGTGAGTGAGAAGAGGGTGAGTGGGAACAGTAGAGGGTGAGTGAGGACAGGGGAGGGTGAGAAGAGAGGGTGATTGGAAACAGAAGAGGGTGAGTAGGGACAGTAGAGGGTGATTAGGTACAATAGAGGGTGCGTGGAGACAATAGAGGGTGAGTCAGGACAGAAGAGGGTGAGCAGGGAAAGAAGATGGTGAGTGAGGACAGTAGAGGGTGAGTGGGGACAATAGAGGGTGTGTGAGGACGGAAAAGGGTGAGTGGGGACAGAAGAGGATGAGTGGGGACAATAGAGTGTAAAGTGAGGACAGAAGAGGATGAGTGGGGATAGCAGAAGGTGAGTGGGGACAATAGAGGGTGAGTAAGGACAGATGAGAATGAGTGGGGACAGAAGAGGGTGAGTGTGGACAATAGAGGGTGAGTAAGGACAGAAGAGGATGAGTGAGGACAGAAGAGTGCAAGTGGGGTGAGTGAGGACAGAATAGGGTGAGTGGGGACAGAAGAGGGTGAGTGGGGACAGTAGAGGGTGAGTGGGGACAGTAGAGGGTGAGTGAGGACAATAGAGAGTGAGTGAGGGCAGAAGAGGGCAAATGGAGACAGTAGAGGTTGAGTGGAGACAGCAGAGGGTGAGTGGGGACAGAAGAGGGCGAGTGGGGACAGTAGAGGGTGAGTGGGGTCAATAGAGGGTAAGTGAGGACAGTAGAGGGTGAGTGGGAAAAGTAGAGTGTGAGTAAGGACGGAAGAGGGTGATTAGGGACAAAAGAGGGTGCGTGGAGACAATAGAGGGTGAATGAGAACAGAAGAGGGTGAGTAAGGAGAGAAGATGGTGAGTGAGGACAGTAGAGGGTGAGTGGGGACAATAGAGGGTGAGTGAGGAAGGAAGAGAGTGAGTGGGGACAGAAGAGGGTGAGTGGGAACAGAAGAGGGTGAGTAGGGACATTAAAGGGTGAGTGGGGACAATAGAGCATGAGTGAGGACAGAAGAGGATGAGTGAGGACAGAAGAGGATGAGTGGGGACAGAAGAGGGTGATTGGGGACAATAGAGGTTGAGTGAGGACAGATGAGGGTGAGTGGGGACAGATGAGGGTGAGTGGGGACAGAAGAGGGTGAGTGAGGACAACAGAGAGTGAGTGAGGGCAGAACAGGGTTAATGGAGACAGTAGAGGTTGAGTCGAGACAGTAGAGGGTGAGTTGGGACAAAAGAGGGTGTTGGGGGCAAAAGAGGGTGAGTGAGGACAGGAGAGGTTGAGTAGGGACAGTAGAGGGTGAGTGAGGACTGAAGAGGATGAGTGAGGACAGAAGAGGGTAAGTGGGGACAGAAGAGGGTGAATGGGGACAGAAGAGGATGAGTGGGGACAGAAGAGGGTAAGTGGGGACAGAAGAGGATGAGTGAGGACAGAAGAGGGTGAGTGAGGACAGAAGAGGATGAGTGAGGACAGAAGAGTGCAAGTGGGGACAGCAGAGGGTGAGTGGGGACAGAAGAGGGTGAGTGAGGACAGAAGAGGGTGAGTGAGGACAGAAGAGTGCAAGTGGATACAGTAGAGGGTGAGTGGGGACAGAAGAGGATGAGTGAGGACAGAAGAGGGTGAGTGAGGACAGAAGAGGGTAAGTGGGGACAGAAGAGGATGAGTGAGGACAGAAGAGGGTGAGTGAGGACAGAAGAGGATGAATTGGTACAGAAGAGTGCAAGTGGGGACAGAAGAGGGTGAGTGGGGACAGAAGAGGATGAGTGGGGACAGAAGAGGGTGATTGGGGACAATAGAGGTTAAGTGAGGACAGATGAGGGTGAGTGGGGACAGATGAGGGTGAGTGGGGACAGAAGAGGGTGAGTGAGGACAACAGAGAGTGAGTGAGGGCAGAACAGGGTGAATGGAGACAGTAGAGGTTGAGTCGAGACAGTAGAGGGTGAGTTGGGACAAAAGAGGGTGTTCGGGGCAAAAGAGGGTGAGTGAGGACAGGAGAGGTTGAGTAGGGACAGTAGAGGATGAGTGAGGACAGAAGAGTGCAAGTGGGGACAGTAGAGGGTGAGTGGGGACAGAAGAGGATGAGTGAGGACAGAAGAGGGTGAGTGAGGACAGAAGAGGGTGAGTGAGGACAGAAGAGGGTGAGTGGGGACAGTAGAGGGTGAGTGGGGACAGAAGAGGATGAGTGAGGACAGAAGAGGGTGAGTGAGGACAGAAGAGGGTGAGTGAGGACAGTAGAGGGTGAGTGAGGATAGAAGAGGGTGAGTGGGGACAGAAAAGGGTAAGTGGGGACAGTAGAGGGTGAGTGGGGACAGAAGAGGGTGATTAGGGACAATAGAGGGTGCGTGGAGACAATAGAGGGTGAGTGAGAACAGAAGAGGGTGAGTAAGGAGAGAAGATGGTGAGTGAGGACAGTAGAGGGTGAGTGGGGACAATAGAGGGTGAGTGAGGAAGGAAGAGAGTGAGTGGGGACAGAAGAGGGTGAGTGGGAACAGAAGAGGGTGAGTAGGGACATTAAAGGGTGAGTGGGGACAATAGAGCATGAGTGAGGACAGAAGAGGATGAGTGAGGACAGAAGAGGATGAGTGGGGACAGAAGAGGGTGATTGGGGACAATAGAGGTTGAGTGAGGACAGATGAGGGTGAGTGGGGACAGATGAGGGTGAGTGGGGACAGAAGAGGGTGAGTGAGGACAACAGAGAGTGAGTGAGGGCAGAACAGGTTGAATGGAGACAGTAGAGGTTGAGTCGAGACAGTAGAGGGTGAGTTGGGACAAAAGAGGGTGTTGGGGGCAAAAGAGGGTGAGTGAGGACAGGAGAGGTTGAGTAGGGACAGTAGAGGGTGAGTGAGGACAGAAGAGGATGAGTGAGGACAGAAGAGGGTAAGTGGGGACAGAAGAGGGTAAGTGGGGACAGAAGAGGGTGAATGGGGACAGAAGAGGATGAGTGGGGACAGAAGAGGGTAAGTGGGGACAGAAGAGGATGAGTGAGGACAGAAGAGGGTGATTAGGGACAATAGAGGGTGCGTGGAGACAATAGAGGGTGAGTGAGAACAGAAGAGGGTGAGTAAGGAGAGAAGATGGTGAGTGAGGACAGTAGAGGGTGAGTGGGGACAATAGAGGGTGAGTGAGGAAGGAAGAGAGTGAGTGGGGACAGAAGAGGGTGAGTGGGAACAGAAGAGGGTGAGTAGGGACATTAAAGGGTGAGTGGGGACAATAGAGCATGAGTGAGGACAGAAGAGGATGAGTGAGGACAGAAGAGGATGAGTGGGGACAGAAGAGGGTGATTGGGGACAATAGAGGTTGAGTGAGGACAGATGAGGGTGAGTGGGGACAGATGAGGGTGAGTGGGGACAGAAGAGGGTGAGTGAGGACAACAGAGAGTGAGTGAGGGCAGAACAGGGTGAATGGAGACAGTAGAGGTTGAGTCGAGACAGTAGAGGGTGAGTTGGGACAAAAGAGGGTGTTGGGGGCAAAAGAGGGTGAGTGAGGACAGGAGAGGTTGAGTAGGGACAGTAGAGGGTGAGTGAGGACAGAAGAGGATGAGTGAGGACAGAAGAGGGTAAGTGGGGACAGAAGAGGGTAAGTGGGGACAGAAGAGGGTGAATGGGGACAGAAGAGGATGAGTGGGGACAGAAGAGGGTAAGTGGGGACAGAAGAGGATGAGTGAGGACAGAAGAGTGCAAGTGGGGACAGTAGAGGGTGAGTGGGGACAGAAGAGGATGAGTGAGGACAGAAGAGGATGAGTGAGGACAGAAGATGGTAAGTGGGGACAGAAGAGGATGAGTGAGGACAGAAGAGGGTGAGTGAGGACAGAAGAGGATGAGTGAGGACAGAAGAGGGTGAGTGAGGACAGAAGAGGGTAAGTGGGGACAGAAGATGGTGAGTGAGGACAGTAGAGAGTGAGCGGGGACAGTAGAGGGTGAGTGAGGATAGAAGAGGATGAGTGAGGACAGAAGAGGGTGAGTGAGGACAGAAGAGGGTGAGTGAGGACAGAAGAGGGTGAGTGAGGACAGAAGAGGGTGAGTGAGGACAGAAGAGGGTGAGTGAGGACAGTAGAGGGTGAGTGAGGATAGAAGAGGGTGAGTGGGGACAGAAAAGGGTAAGTGGGGACAGTAGAGGGTGAGTGGGGACACAAGAGGATGAGTAAGGACAGAAGAGGGTAAGTGGGGACAGAAGATGGTGAGTGAGGACAGTAGAGGGTGAGCGGGGACAGTAGAGGGTGAGTGAGGATAGAAGAGGGTAAGGGAGGATAGAAGAGGGTAAGTGGGGGCAGGGAAGCAGATGGAATGACAGGAGCAGAGCCCAGCATCAAGACAGGAGAAGATTATTTCCAAACGTAGGCAGATGTTGAGGCTTCATGTAAATTCTGGGGGGGCTTCACAGGGATGGATGTAAGAACTAACAAAGGTAGTTGAAGGCATCATAATGGACCTGGACTTTGGCACCACTGTTACTTTTGAAATGCCAACCAGTATTCCTCTATTAGAATTCTAAGCACTTGACCGAATCCAAAACTGAATTTGGAATTCAACCTGTCACTCCTCTCCTTCTACAACTCAGGATCTGATCTCCTGTGCTTGTCTGTGCAGAGTCCTGACTATATAAAGCTAGTCAATAAATAAAACACAATGTTAACGCAAACACCAGAATTCCCATCAACTTGTGAAAGTCTGTCCCAATGCATCCTCTCTATACTGCATTATCACCCTGCAGTACTCAAGATGGAAGATAATTTCACACGTAATGAAAGGGAAAAAAAGCAAGCTGATATCTATCTGCCAAGAAATGGATAGGTCCCTTATGTAAGAGCCAGTCTGTCTGCTCATTAAAACAAATCAAATATTATCTACGATATTAAAGGGTAATTGTTATGTTAATAAGCTTCACTGAGAATGAAAGGGAGACAGACGTGATTTATACAGAATCTCTATGCCTGGGCTCTGTATTACATTGCAACATATACAAAAAATACCCAAAAAAGATAAAAGTATAAACAGATGTCATAGAAAAAAAACACTATATCAAATTGACTTCACTCTAATGGCAGTCTCATGCTATTTAATCGCAATGCAAGGGTGTACTTTTTGGTTCCTTTTGGTCCACCGTAACATAACGAAAACCTAAGAATCAAAGTAAATACATTCTTTATTCTAGATTATGTATGAATCCAAACATAACAAATTATTTTATTACTGCTTATATAAGTACCTTAACCTTTATACATATTAGCTGTGCATAATCACCTGCACAGAAAAACTCAGACGGGAAGAGGGAGGGCAAGCAGTGTGAGTCTACTCTGCATAACACAGGGTTAAATCAATCTGACACTGGAAAGAAAATGGATTTTTGTCTTACTGTATGTAGCACCCTCCTAGGTAGGTGCTAGGAAAAAGCATCTATTGCTCCTTCTGCTTATCAGGGGAGCCTGATCTATTCGGTTGCCTGTTGCATGTCTCCAGGTGTGATTCACTGGGTCTGAGGGAGTGTCCCCACTGTATCCAATGAGGAAGCTTGTTGGACAGTGGAGGAAACCCAGCCAGTGACACATTAGCTTTTATGGGAGTCCCAGTGGCAGGGCATTCTTGCAATGCATCCTGGGATTGCTGATAAAAGCGGAGGGGACATGTGACAGGGCGTCTTTGGCGGGAAGCAGCGTCCCAGAAGAAGGCAGACGGCTGGTCTCTCCTCCTGCTGTGTATGAGAAAGGTGGTCTTAAGCAGTCGGCCTAGTGAAGCAGAGCTGAGCTGCAGAGGATCCAGTGTAGCTTATGGTGGAGTTGCTGGCAGAGTCTCTTAGGAAAAACAGTGTCCGTGAGTACTCAGGGACTTGCCAAAGGGTCGGCCCAGGTAGGGGACCACTCCAGTGAAGTCAGGGGATCAAGGAGCTAGCTCACAGAGAGAGAATTATAGTAAAGGGGGTGCCATGTAGAACCCTGAAGAATAGGGATAAAGGGGGTGCCTAGTTGGGCCCTGAAGAGCGATTCACAGAGTAATACAAGTCTAGTAAAATTCTTCTTCACTGCTAGTGACAAGGTGAAGCAGCGGCCTTGCCACACTCAGTTATATCTAAACGTCCCGGGAAATTGTGCATAGTTTATTCAAGTTGGAGCATCCCACTCATCCCTTCTCCTATCTAGCCAAATAGCATGTCAAACTTAACCAATGTGAAAGTGGGCTGAATGTCAAAGCTTAAATGAACAAGCTAAAGTTAGAAGCCGATTGGCTACCATGCACAGCTGTACCAGATTTTGCACTCTCCAGTTTTAGTAAATCCACCACTTTATGTCGCTGGTCATTGGTGACATGCCCTTTTACATTGGTGGTCAGTGGTGACGTGCCCCCTTGAATAAGTGGTAAATGGGGATGTGACCCTTTATGTTGCTGTTCATAGGTAATGTGTCCCCTTACATTGGTGGTTTGTGGTGACGCGTCACTTCATGAGAGACCATGCGTCATGTGAGTAATGTGGTGGGGGTTTCAAGCCTGCATGATCTTGCTGCAGCAAACTAATTAAAACAAAAATTAAAGGTAAGCTAAATGGACATTTTACTTTAGTACAGTTGCAATGTTTCCTAGAAATCATCTCATTAACCACTTGCCAACCGTCACAAGTACATATACTGCGGCGGTCAGCCCCTCACAGGCAAAGTGACGTATCGGTACGTTACTAGCCTGTGAGGCTCTGGGGAGCGAGCGCGCACCGCCGGATGTGCGCTCCCGCTCGGTCACGGACTCCCCCGCGCGTGTGCCCGGCGGACCCGATGTCCGCCGGTCACTCGCGATCGTCCGTTAGAGTGGGAGAAAGGCAGGCGGCTAATGTAAACAAGCCGCCTGTCATTCTCCCCTGTGTAAGAATAGTGATCATATGGTTCTACTATGTAGGACCGTTGATCACTGTTCCTACACCTCAAGCCACAGCCAATCACAGTTAGAAACACGCCCCTAGGGACACACTAAACCCCTCCCTCTCCAAAAAAGTTAACCCCTTCACTGCCAGTTTCATTTTACAGTAACAGTGCATATGTATAGCACTGATTACTGTAGTAATGTCACTGGTTACCCCAAAAGTGTCAAAAATGTCAGTCAAGGGTCCGATCTGTCCACCGCAATGTCGCAGTCCCGCAAAAAAAATTGCAGATCGCCGCCATTACATGTTAAAAAAAAAACCAACAAAAATGACAAAAATCTTTCCCTTAGTTAGTAAGCGCAATAACTTTTGCGCAAACCAATCAAAATACGCTTATTGCGATTATTTTTACCAAAAATATGTAGCATAAAACAAATTGGCCTAAAATGTTAAAAAATTTTGATTTTTACATTTTTTTGGGGGGGAAAATATTGTTATTTTTGCAAAATTGTCGCTCTTTTTTTGTTTATAGTGCATGATCAAAAAATCGCACAGGTGATCAAATACCACCAAAAGAAAGCTCTGTTTGTGGGGAAAAAAAAGGACATCAAATTTGTTCAGGTACAGCGTCGCACGACCGCGCAATTGTCCGTTAAAGTCACGCAGTGCCGAATCGCAAAATACCCCCTGGTCAGGAAGGGGGTAAAATCTTCCGGGGCTTAAGTGGTTAAATGATTTCTTTATGGCATTTACATATTACAGGGCATTACGAAATAAAATACCCACACTTAGACGGTTTTTAAACTTCATTGCAACAGATGAAAAAAAAAGGAGAAATAATCAAGGGTGCAGAAATACAATAAACATACCGGCAACAACTAGGGCAATAATGAAAACTACAATTTCATTTAAACCTTTTACCTACACATGACCAGACACCTTTCCAGTGAATGCAGAACCCCCAACAGTCCATGTAAGCAGCGTCAGTCCTGCTACATTGTTCAGCAAGCACCGAGTTAAACAAATTCGTTCTCAAAGCTGATTTCCAGCTGATTGTGTCTGATATTTATAACCAAGCTCCTCTCTCTCCCTCTCGGAGAGGTTGTGGAGTGTGTGAATTGTGTGAGGTTCTTCGGCTGGAGGTGGGAGGGAGAGCAAGGGAAGGAGGGAGGTTCAGTCCTACAAGAGAGATGGTTGGGAGGAGGTATCTCTTCATTACTGGAGTGGGGCATTCAGATGGTAGTGGAGATTCAGGTGGTAGGAGAAGCAGATGGGCTCAGACAGATAATGACCAGCCTCTCAGACAGCCACTACAAACAAGAGCTGGGCTCCTCTGCATAAACCAAAGTTGAATTGGTAAGGACCATGAGAAGACAAATGCCTTTGGATATTAAAGTAAGTCCACCTCAAGACAGCCAGGTTCATTTTCACTGTCCATCTACGACGGGGAGCTAAGGATGGCCAATTTGTTGACTTTTATCCACGGTTACTATGCTCTCTACCTAGAGGTAAATTAGGCTGTGGTGCTGAAATGGCCAGCACCCAGCAAACTTGGCATCTCAATGACTCCTGGAAGGGCAATGGTGGAGGAACCGGCTTTCCAGGCAATTTTGCCTTCTCCTGGACTGTACTCTTGGCTGTACTCATGGGGATATTAATAGTTGCCACAGTGCTGGGCAACGCTTTGGTTATGTTGGCTTTCGTGGTAGACTCCAGCCTTAGGACTCAAAACAACTACTTCTTGCTGAATTTGGCCATCTCTGACTTTCTAGTAGGTAAAGTATCACTCTTTTTAATGTCTATCACATTTTGCTCATCGATATAAAGCCAACAGACTTTATCCATATCCTGTGCTTCAACAAATGCATATGATCTCCTGTCACTGAAATAATCAGACTACAGAACTAATTTAGCCAAAAGCCAATTAGGCTGGCAATACGTTATACAATTTTCATGTTAATTTTCCTTTAAATTCAACTACAGGCATACCCCACTTTTAAGTAAACAATGGGACCAGAGCATGTATGTAAAATGAAAATGTACTTAAAGTGAAGCAATACATTTTTTCATTTCTCAATGCATGTAAATACACTAGCTCCATAGGAAATCTTGGTCTGCTTGACATGGCACTGCTGACAAGTACACCAAGCTTGGGGAGCATGTTAAGGGGATCCAGGACTATGATATGGTAGATTACCTTGGCAAGCTGGCTGGTCACAAATAGGATATGTTGTAGTCCTGGGTCCCCTCTCGGTGCTCCCCAAGTTTGGTATCCCTGTCACTTATGTTTTGGGAGCAGTGCCAGGTCAAACTGACCAAGATTTCCCATAGACACCAAAGTTAAAAACCGGGAGTAGTGCCATGCCAAGCTGACCAGGCTGTGTCTGTACTCGCAAGTATACGTAAAGTGAGTGTACTTAAAACGGGGTAAGCCTGTATGTAGTACAAGGACCTGCCTGATTGCATACAAAATGAAAGTGTTTAGGGTTGACCTCATAATATATGGTTTTGATCAATCTAACAGAATACTGTATAATGTATGGTCAGCCTAACCAAGAGATATAATTTCAGGTTATGGAAAGAGATTGAAACACCTGGAGGAAACCCATATCCCAAAATTTTTTTCTTTAGGGACTTCATTTGTATATAATTAACATGAAAATCGAATCTAGATTTTACAAGATCAGATAGCATACTCATGACTTAAGGCCCATACACACGATAAGAAAATCTGAAGGGAAATTTTCGCCCGACGACCGATCTGCCGATTTTCGGATTGTTAGTATGGTGCTTTCGACAGCCGACTCCGACTTTCCGGCGGACAAAATCCTGATGTGCAGGCTATATAATTTTTGTCGCCCGTCAAAACAACGTCCGATTTTCGTCTCATTAGTACAGATTTAGACGTAAAAAAAATCTTAAGAGCAAGCCTAGGCATGCTCAGAGACGGAAGAACACATACAAAGCAATCCAACACATAACATCACTTCTGAAGTAGAATTCGTATGAAAATAAACTCTTCACATCAGACTAGCATGCCACAAAAAGCGGATGACAGATCGTTCGATAATCTGATCGTGTGTACGGGGCTTTAGGCTGGATTCATGTTCGATTGTTCGAACTAGATAAAAATGAAGTTTTATTTAAAACCACTTAAGCCCCGGAAGATTTTACCCCCTTCCTGACCAGGGTTTTTTTGCGATTTTTTACTGCGTGAATTTAACGGACAATTGCGCGGTCGTGCGACGCTGTACCTAAACTTATTTGACGTCCTTTTTTTCCCACAAACAGAGCTTTCTTTTGGTGGTATTTGATCACCTGTGCGACTTTTTGATCATGCGCTAGAAACAAAAAGAGAGCATAAATTTTGCAAAAATAACAATATTTTTCACATTTTTTTATATGATATTCCCCAAAAAAAATGTAAAAATCTAAATTTTTTAACATTTTCGGCCAATTTGTTTTCTGCTACATATGTTTGGTAAAAAAAATCGCAAAAAGCGTATTTTGATTGGTTTGCGCAAAAGTTATTGCGTTTACTAACTAAGGGAAAGATTTTTGTCATTTTTGGTGGTTTTTTTTTAACGAGTAATGGCGGCGATCTGCGATTTTTTTTTGCGGGACTGCGACATTGAGGCGGAAAGATCGGACCCTTGACTGACATTTTTGACACTTTTGGGGTTACCAGTGACATTACTGCAGTAATCAGTGCTATACATATGCACTGTTACTGTAAAAATGACACTGGCAGGGAAGGGGTTAACTGTATTGGAGAGGGAGGGGTTAAGTGTGTCCTAGGGGCGTGCTTCTAACTGTGATGGGACATGTGTAGTATTGTAAAAACAGAGATCAACGGTTCTACATAGTAGAACCGTCTGATCTCCATTTTTACACAGGGGAGAATGACAGGCGACTTGTTTACATTAGCCGCCTGCCTTTCTCCCTCTCTACCGACGATCGCCGACTCCTTAGTGAACGAGCCGCGGCTGGCGCGCGCCTCAGCGGGCGCGCGCTTGCCCGCTATTCTCTCACAAGCCGGTGACAGGCTAGTGACGTATATATACGTCACTTTGCCTGGCCGGGGCTGACCGCCGCAGTATATGTACTTGCGGTGGTCGGCAACCGGTTAAACACTCTGACCCATAGTATCCAATTAGAAATTAAATTTCTCTCATCTGAGTTTCTGTACAATGCACAAGATTCCTGTTCCTTGAACGGCCTGAATGACACCAACATATATAGCATTTAAGTGTAAAGAACTATTAAACTCGCTTTTAATATATAAAGTCAAGGGTTTTAGTAATGTGGATTTTAACCCACACCACAAAAGATGTATAGAGAGCTTTTTTAAGTGTGAAATAGAAAGTAGCATTAGGCATATCCCCCTGCTGCTGACTTCAATGGGCTGCATTTCACAGAAGAAAACCAAGCACAGCAGCCTCACAGCTGCTCGTCAATGCTACCCAAGCAGCCGGTCGGTATAGATACTGAGTGGGTAGTAACCTGCTGGTCAGCCGCCAGGGCGAGAATAAGAAATGATTTTAATATCAAGACTAGGACCTCACCTACTCACCCTAAAAAAAAAAAAATTTCAGTAAGAATCATTGAAGGTTACATAAACATCACTGTGAAAAAATTAAGATAGGCATGCCATAGTAGGAGATGATTACCCAATTCATACAAGATTGCAAGCTCTTTAGCCTAAGCTCTACTTAAACCAGTTTGAAGGACCACATCTCAGTGTTTTCTTTTTTTATTCTTTAGTCTGAACATTGATTTCTAATTGCCCTTTGCTTGAGATGAAGAGCATTTAGTAAATATAACACAATAAACAATTTCCTCCCCAATTTATTACTATTGATCCTTTACAGATACACAGCGTTCCTCACAGACCTATATATCTGTAGAAAGTATTATGGACTATACAGGGTATATTCAGAGCCGTCTCTTGCTTGTGAGGTATTTCCTACAAATCATTTCTGGCAGGGTTAATTATCAATGTCATTTTCAGTTCTGGCTGTACTTGTCAAGAAGATTTCTGAGCCCAGAAGGATCGTAATGAAATGTGTGATACAATTTAAGTGGGTTTTGCTTTACACGGGTCTCAGCATTAACATCAGCATTAAAGGTA
This sequence comes from Pelophylax lessonae, assembly GCF_965119305.1. Classification (NCBI taxonomy): domain Eukaryota; kingdom Metazoa; phylum Chordata; class Amphibia; order Anura; family Ranidae; genus Pelophylax; species Pelophylax lessonae. The sequence goes on along the minus strand of NC_138778.1, from coordinate 199,630,627 downwards.
TACATAGTTACATAGTTACATAGTTAGTAAGGTTGAAAAAAGACATCAGTCCATCCAGTTCAACCTATACTAGGGCAATCTTTTTGAGGAGGAATACATAGACCAATCTGTCACACAGGACAACATGCATCGAGAAGTCTGCCCACCTTAGCTTGAGTCAAGTCTTATCAGGACCTGTTCTGATCTTTCCAAGCAAAGATACAATCAGGGGCAGACTGGCAGCTTTTGGCCCCGGGGGGGCAAGTACAAACCAGAGGCCCATGGTGCAGCGACTCGGCTCCCCTCCTACTCTCCCCCTTCCCGTCCTCCTCCTGACCCCCATTCCAAGCTGAAGCCATGCTCCAGATACTCTCTACTTACCGGCGGAATCCAGGTTCCCGACCTGGCCAGCAGGGGGAGGTTAGGGGGAGCTGGGACAGCTCGGTTGGGGCTGGCGGGGGGAAAAAAGTCTCCAGTGGGGCATGGAACCGGCCTCTGCTCAGACACAGTTTCCACCATCCATGCTGGTGGGGGGGGGGGGGGGGCTGCGTTCTGTCCTTGTCTTAAACCCTCACTCAATAGGTCAGTGGTGGGAAATTTTTAATTCTCTTCACCAGGAATCCTTTAGGCATGTCTGTGGCAGAAGCGGTGCAGCCTTTTTACGGGGCATCAGAGCGACCCAGGGGGCAATTGCCCCTCTGCCCCCTGACCCAGTCCTCCCCTGGATACAATACACAGTTTGGGTGGTGAACGCTTTGTTCTATTTTGATGATTGTTTGCAAATATTTTATAGCATGTTGCAAAAAAAAAAAGAAAAAAACCTTGCCAATGCTCTTTATACATTCTGCTATTTACCCATGATGGACCAACTTCTCAAAAGGGATTGCCTTGCATGCATTCATTGATCTGTGTATGGTCAACCCCTACACAGGAAAATGTTTTAGACTACCAGATTAACTTGTCCTACAAAAGTAAGCTTGTACCTTTAAAAAGGTCGTAAACTCCGTTAATTTTTTTTTTTTTTTACAAGCTGAAAGAGAAAGGCATAATGAGCTAGTATGCATCGCATACTAGCTCATTATGAAATACTTACCTTAGAACGAGCCCCCGCCGTACCATCCGCTCACCTCTATGACGGGCGAAATGTCCAGTCGCCCGTCTTCTGGGATCGTGGCATCCGGCCATCTGATTGGCCGGAGCCGCGGTGACGTCACTCCCGCGCACGCGCGCGGGAGCCGACAGTCGCGGCACGGGTCTCTGAAGAAACGGCACCAGCGGCCGTTCCTTCAGAGCGCATGCGCCAGTGACGTCACTGGTTGCATGTAAGGTAAATATTTCCTAAACTGTACATGTTTAGGAGATATTTACAGTACCTATAGGTAAGCCTTATCATAGGCTTACCTAGAGGTACAAGTGTCAGAGGAGGGTTTACTTCCTCTTTAATTGCTAAAGCAGTCACACCTGACTCGTGGCTTTGCTTTGGCACATGTACTTAGTTGAACACTAGGCATACAGATAAATAAATAGAGAAATATACCTGCCAAAAGATTTGCATTACAGCAAAAGTAAGCTTGTACCTTTAAAGAGGTTCACAGAGCATAGACCTGACTGTCAGGGGATGAGACCTAATGGTTCCCTACTGAAGTAAAATAGCACTTACAGGCAGTGCCATCTTAAGAGCATTAAAGGGCCCCGGGCAATGCAGTGCACTGGGGCCCCGCCTACACAATCACCCATGAGAATAAAAATGCAAATTATCGATAGGGCAATATTTATTGGTACAGCAGTGCCAGGCTAATGACAGCTTACAAGTTTGGGGGCTGGGTCCGGTGAACACACACGGACGGGAGTCAGACTAGACTGTCCTGTGTGTGCCTGTTCCCGTGGTGGCAGACAGGCATTCCTGCAGTTGTGGGCTCCCCCTCCACGGCCCAGGTGGCCTGACAGCAGCGCAGGGCCGACAGGCGCTTGCCATCTGCTAAGTTCGGCAGCGGGATGCACACGGGAATTAGGACTAATGCTTGGCTGGGGCTGGGTCGCTGGGCAGGTTGGGCCCCCCAGGCAAGTGGGGCCCCCGGGCAACTGCCCAGCATGCCCATTCGGTAAGATGGCCCTGCTTACAGGTGTTCTCTACCCACCACCACCCCACTCATTGACTGGACAGTGAAAAGAGAAGCAGCGGATTAATGGGCCCACCTCTCTGCCATTCTACTCTCTCCTCCTATCAACGGGTTTCTTGTTAGCACATGAGCAGTGCTTTTGACACACTGTGTGGTTTATTTACTAAAACTTGAGAGTGCAAAATGTGGTGCAGTTCTGCAAAGAAACCTGCTAGGTTTTATTGTCAAAGGTTAATTGAACAAGCTAAACTTAGAAGCTGGCTACCATGCACAGCTGCAAAGATTTGGAGTGCACTAGTTTTAGTAAATCTACCCATTTGCATCTTCTCCCTCTTCTAGTCTGAGCCCTGCTGTACCAAGATCACTGAAAAGCTCGCTGAAAAGCTGATATCAAATGGAAGTGGTTGTAAGCCCTCACTTACAGCCTCCTAAAGCACACATTTTACACAGCATTTCTGAGCTTTAGCAAGCAGGGAATGGGGATCTGGTGTGCACAGCATAGAGCTAGGAGCTAAGTGTAATCTGAGACCTTAGTGGAGGGAAAGGACACACCCCCCTCTACACAGTCTCATAGGGAAACTAGCACAGATGAGGCTGCCAATTGCCCTCTGTGTGCTGGAGGGGAGTGGGGCTGTCCCCTGGGAGTCTGTGCTGTCGTCGGAATCTGTCAGATAGCAGAGGGAGGGGAAAGAAGATAGGAACTATACTGGGTGCTTTCGATTGAGGCTAGCACACACTATACAGAGCAGAGTTTCTCAACCAGGGTTCCATGGAACTCCAGGATTCCTTCAGAGGTTGCTAGAGGTATGACTGCTGATTGGTTGTAGGACATTTAAATCCATTCTTTCTGATACATTGTCATATTGCTGCCACTGTGACAAAACTGTCCAAACAACCAATAGAGGCTGCCCTATGTGGCCATTAAATAACAGAGCCGAAATGGATACCAATGCTTTTTCACTCTTACGGGTGACGCTGCATGCTCTTTTAAGCTGGCCACACACTTTACAATGTGGTTTACAATCTATGAAGCTTAGGTCGAATGGTGCAAAAATAGAAATGAAGGAAAACTGGATTGCCAAAAGAGATCAGAAAGAGATGATCAGTGTAACAATCTTCTCAAATGAAATAAAAATTAGGTGCAACCAGTTTAACATTTACCTTTCCCAATATTTATGACTACTTTAGATCATAAGTGAATCCACCGATTCAGATTCCAGGAAAATTCTATCTAAACTGAAAGAGAAAATATATATTTTGTGATCAAATAATAGGTGTTGTTATTTTAATGTTACTCTAAAGTATTTTTAGCTGCAACTTTGGCCTTTAGAGATTCTAGGGAAGGTTTATTGTAAACTCTCATTCTCTGCTTAACAACGGTTAAGATATAAACCGCACAGGGAGTATATTGGTTTCAGTGAGTCAACCAAAATATAGACATGCATTGGGAGAAGGAACAGGGAAACCCTTGTATAGTACTGCAAAGCACAAAACAGAGCCAAAGTAAATATAACAAGCAAATACATCTGTCCCTTGCACACATACAATTACAAATTATACATAGAAAAAAAGATTTTAAAAATATTGGCTCAGAGATTACGATTTTAGTTAGATCAGGAGTTGGTTCCTTGTGTATGTATTTGAGAAAATAACATTGAAAAAAATGTTTTACCGTAACCCATGCCTGTTTATTTAGGCACATTTTGGTGGGACTGCCAAAGAATAAAAAGGTTTTGAATCTGGGTCTACCAAATGATCTACATGGTAACAGGCAGGTCTTTTCGCAAAGATCCCTGTGGGGCACTTTTATTCAAACAACCTAAAGAGTGCGCCAACATCCAAACCAGTCAAAAAAGGGTAATTGCCATTGCATGGGAAATTCCAGACTGTCCCCTTCATGGAGGTCTCACAAGTCATGATCTTAGAAAAAAAAAAGCAACCGTTAAACAAAACCATATGATGGTGAAATTCTGGAAGATATGGGAACGAGTCTTATTTACCACCCATTTTTTTCCCTGATATACTAACTTCAATAAATATTGAGGCCATGTAACCATTCGGATTTCCCCTCTTTTCCTGTCCTGTCCTTCTCCCCTAGCCCACTGCCCCCAAAGGAGGGAAAGAGAAAGAGAGGAAGGAAAAAAAACCCACATACACTTTTTCTTTCTCTTTCCTCTCTCCCTCAACCCTTCTTACTTATATCCTAACCGTTGAAACTACTAAGCAACTTATTCACTCTCTTGTTAACTCTCGCCTTGACTATTGTAACTCCCTCCTCATTGGCCTACTTCTTCGCAGGCTATCCCCACTTCAGTCTATCATGAATTCTGCTTCCAGACCCATCTATCTTACCAATCGTTCAGTGTCCGCCACCCCTCTCTGTCAATCCCTCCACTGGCTTCCCATGGCCCAACGCATAAAATTCAAAACATTGACAATAACATACAAAGCCATTTACAACTCTGCCAACAGCTACATCACCAATCTTGTCTCCAAATATCACCCAAACCGTCCTCCTTGTTCCTCCCAAGACTTCCTGATTTCTAGCTTCTCTGTCTACTCCTCCCATGCTAATCTCTAGGACTTCTCCAGAGCCTCTCTTGTGATGGACTGCCTGGCACCCAGCCTGGGTGCCTCTATCAAGATAGAGCTTCCTCTACTCTGGAGCCAGGAATTATAGCTGAGAACTGCACCCAAAGACTAGACGACACTTATTTATGTGCAAACTTGAACTGACTTTATTGTAAACTCACACAGAATATATACCACACAAAATCAGGTAAGAGCTTGATCACATTATCCTAAACATTGCAAACTATAACCAGTAATAGCAGTACATCTAATGAACAGGTAACCTAAACCTTAACAGTGATCTAATCAAACAGTAAACTAATTTACATAAACATATACCATCCCACAATAGTTTGGCAACCTGGTGAACTGGACACACTGAGTAGCAGATAGCCAGAAAGAAACAATGGGTGACACAGTTAACAATGGCAATTCACACCTAGGAGGCACACAATGGGGAAATTATACCATGATAGAAAGACACCTTAATAAACAGATTATAGTAGGGGACCCCAGCATCAGGTTGTTTTGACATCTATTCTGAATCTCTGAGTCTAGAAGGATGGTAAAGCAGTCATTGCTGGTTTGGGCACAAAGGCCCCAAATCTGTATCCAGGTCCTAGCTTCCCAGTCTGTGTGTTTCAGGGAGATAAAGCCCTGAATCCAAAGATAACCACTCCAAGAGTCCCCCAGGGCACACACCTTCTAAGAATAGAACCCCCTCAAAAGCCAGGGCTTATAGTCAGTAGGCGCGAGGCTACCCTGTAGTACCCTCCAAAAGCCCCTGCCCTGGTTGGGTTTGTCTCTCCTATCCTCTTGAACTCACTACCCCAATCTGTCTGGCTATTTTCTACTCTGTCTACTTTTAGGGGATTCCTGAAAACTCATTCCTCCTGGAAAGCCCATCCTGCCTTCAGCTAATAACCAAATCTTTTGTTTCTCCCATCAGTTCATCCCTCACAGGTATTACCTTTTGTTTCACCAGCCCCTCCCTATTAGATTATCAGAAACCTCTTGTATTGTTGCTGTATGTAGTGCAGCTCTTAAAATAAATGATTGAACATAAAAATAAGATATAAAACAAAGTGTGTAGCGCATTAAAAGCAATAATAGTCTGTAAACAAGTCTCATAAATATAGAAGCCCGAAAAAATTGTTCATAAACGTTGGATCCATGAATGAAGGTGCAACAATAGATCAATCATGAAACACCGCCACCACCAGAAAGATTAGACACTCAACCAGATGATGTTGCTACCATCACAGTAGCACAAGAGCCTTAAATGTAATGAGCCTGGATTAACTCTGGATGCCAACAGAAAGAATGAACCTCAGACGAACCACCACACCAGTATCCAACTAGAAGTAAAAAGCTCAAAAAGAGCCCAGAAGCGGAATCATCGTGTAGTATATTTATTAAGGCATAACATAAACAAAGAGTTAAAACAACCAACTTTCCATAAGACTCACATAGCACGCTGCTGGCGACCCAAAATCGCACAGCAGCAGGGAGGTCAAATGCCAAAAGAGAACCCTGACGTGTTTTGTCCTAATGGACGTGGTCACAGGGTCAATTGGCATCAACATCTAACCTAAATTTATGTACCTTGTTGTCCCCATCTGCAGGTGTATGGAATTCATCCAAATCGCTGCAACCGGAAGTAACCAGGCGGCCATCTTGTCTAAGAACCAAGAGGTGGTTAGACAGCCATATTTGCTTGGTCACAGGAAGTGGCTAATCCACTCTATTAGATGCAACCAAGAAACATAAAATCAGCCATATGTGAATAGGGAAAAACAGGTAGACACATTAAAACATGGCTAAATGAACATCCGCCTACATAAATAGGCAGCATATTATAATAAAAAAGGATAAAATAAATACCGGCTGGCACATAAGTAAAAAATATATATATTAACTCATTTAAAGAAAAAATGTATTTTAGAAAAAAAACCCGCAGAGTGGGCTGGTACACTAAAAAGTGGAAAGAACTTGTTGAATAAAACGAACCTGCAGTTCACATAAATGCATACATATGTCAATTAAAAATCAACAGTATATACAATATATCATAAATTGTAAAAAACTGCAAAAGGGTCATTGACATACATACATCAGTTAAACTGTGCAACAGTAGTGTTTTTTTTTTTTTAGGGAAACCACTACCTAAAAATAGCATAACAAGTAAAGAATATTACTTTGTATCAATTAAACAGTTAATATCCCAAACTGCGTTTAACCCACAGGGGGCATAAGAGTGTAATTCATAAATCCATTTTGTTTCAAGTTTAGATATTTCCCTAGTTTTGTTACATCTTCTCCAATGGGGTTCTAATATATCAATCCCAATAAAATAAATATCCTTGGGGTTTATGGGGTTTATTATGCACAGCTCTAAAATGAGCCGAGAGGCTATGATCCTTAAAGCCCCTTCTAATAAAAAGAGGGGGGAGAAAGGTTAATAAACACAAAGAAAAGGAGAACGTAGATTCTTCAGGTATTTTTAACCTCAGTAACGATCAGCTAACAAGAAACAAACTAATTACACTCAATAAAGGCCTTAAATACCCCCCACCAAAGCCGTCTGAATAGTTTTCAGACATTCATTGATGTCCAGCAATTTACAAGAAGAATCTCATTAAAAAAGTATTTTACACAGAATCCCATTAAGAGGAACAACACAGTGCCCTCTATCTATAAACAGACAGATTTGAGGAATGCCTCTTTTTTCTATTCCCCTGGGTGGCTCGAATCCACATATTGCGGTTTTTAAGGACATGGTAATTAGGGATCTGGAATGCATTGTAAGAACCTTTTAAGAAAATTAGGATAGGTCTATTTTCCAGGGGATGAAAAGTCTCTCCGAAAAGAGATTTAGTCATGAGGCCTATGGACAAGGAAGGAGAGATTGTATTTTTGGATAAGGCAGACTATTTGGCTGAAATGGATAGCATACTGAATGATATTAGTACCTATAAACTTTTGGATAGAAATCTGACTTTGTCCTATAAGAAGGCTTTAGTGGAGAAGGTAAAATGGGGTTTTCAATGTGGGATATTGAATAAAAAAGACAAAGAAAAAGAGTTTTTGGTCCCGAATGCATCTAGGATCCCTGTTATCTACAATCTGCCAAAAATACACAAAAATGCAATCAAACCCCCTGGTAGAGCTATTATTAGTGGCATTAATTCACTTGTGTCTAGAATAATAGAGTATATAGACACCTTTTTAAAGCCACTAGTAGAGAATACAACGTCAAATATTAAAGACACCGAGCAGGTAATCAATGACTTAAGCTTGGTCTCTATGCCTGCAGGTGCTTATTTAGTCACAGCTGGTGTGAAATCGTTATATACCAATATCTCACATGATGATGGCTTGCAAGCAGTAGAGTTTTTTCTTCAAACAGTTGAATATATTCCTATTATACAGAAACAATTTATTTTACATCTGTTAGACTTTGCTAGGACTCATAATTATTTTTGGTTTCACAGTAAAATTTTATTACAAATCAAAGGAGTAGCAATGGGTGCTAAGTTTGCCCCTAGCTTAGCAAATTTATTTATGGCTAGATGGGAGCATGATATGATTTATGGGAAACAATGGCCTGCGTTGATGTTCTATAAGAGGTATATCGATAATATACTTTTTATTTGGAACGGTGACTCTGGTTCCTTGAATAACTTTATTGCCTTTCTTAATAATAATTATGTTAATAATAAATTGACCCACACGTACAGTTCACAGGAGATTAACTTTCTGGATTTGACAATCCCTGTACATGAGGATAAACAAACTACTAGGTCATACATTAAGAACATGGACCGCAATAGTTACATTCCCCTAACCAGCTGTCATAACCCTGTGTGGTTGAAGAATATCCCCAAGGGACAGATAGTAAGAATGAGGAGGAATTGTACTACACTGAGCGATTTTCAAGCTCAAAGTCAGATAATAAAGGAACATTTTGTACAGAAAGGTTATAACGCTATAGAACTGGATAACATCATTAGAGAGGTAGAACTTTCCGATAGAACTTCTATATTATCTAATAAGAAAATGCATAGATTGTATATGTAACTGAACTTAAATAAATAAAGATAACAATTTGATAAGAAACAGGATACAAGTAAAAATAAAAATGTAGTATGCCTATTTATAACTAATTTCTCTACGCAGCATTCTGACATTAAACGGATTAATTAAACGTCATTGGGTTATACTCATTGGTGACACTGTTCTGAGTACCATCTTACCAGATAAACCATCAGTAGTCTTTAGGAGGGCACCCAACTTACGTGATAGTTTGGCTCCTAATATAGTAAATCTACCACCTAGATCCAAGTTTTTTTCACATATGAAAGGTTTTTTCCGTGTAATAGATGTGTTATCTGTGGGGTTAAGGGCAGTAGTTGTAAAAAGACACACCGTTTCTGTTCTAATAACACTAACAAATCTTACGATGTAGACTCTTTTATTTCATGCAACTCCATGCATGTGGTTTATCTCCTCCAATGTACATGTGGTTTACAGTACGTAGGGAGAACCATGAGCTCTTTGCGTGATCGGCTTAGAGAGCCCATCTATAACATTAGAAGGGGCTTTAAGTATCACAGCCTCTCGGCTCATTTTAGAGATGTGCATAATAAAAACCCCAAGGATATTTATTTTATTGGGATTGATATATTAGAACCCCATTGTAGAGTATGTAACAAAACTAGGGAAATATCTAAACTTGAAACAAAATGGATTTATGAATTACGCTCTTATGCCCCCAATGGGTTAAACGCAGACTGGGATATTAACTGTTTCATTGATACAAAGTAATAATCTTTACTTGTTATGCTATTTTTAGGTAGTGGTTTCCCTTTAAGACAACCACTATTGTTGCACAGTTTAACTGATGTATTTATGTCAATGACCCATTTGTAGTTTTTTACAATTTATGATATATTGTATGTACTGTCGTTTTTTAATTGATTTATGAATGCATTTATGTGAACTGTAGGTTCTTTTATTCAACAAGTTATTTCCACTGTTTAGTGTACCAGCCCACTCTGCAGGTTTTTTTCGAAAATACATTTTTCTTTAAATGGATTATTATAAATATTTTTTACTTATAGTATCTCATAAAAGTGAGTACACCCCTCACATTTTTGTAAATATTTGATTATATCTTTTAAATGTGACAACACTGAACAAATTACACTTTGTTACAATGTAAAGTAGTGAGTGTACAGTTTGTATAACAGTATAAATTAGCTGTCCCCTCAAAATAACTCAACACACAGCCATTAATGTCTAAACCACTGGCAACAAAAGTGAGTACACCCCTAAGTGAAAATGTCTAAATTGGGCCAAAAGTGTCAATATTTTGTGTGGCCACCATTATTTTCCAGCACTGTCTTAACCCTCTAAGCATGGGGTTCACCAGAGCTTCTCAGGTTGCCACTGGAGTTCTCTTCCACTCCTCCATGATGACATCATAGAGCTGGTGGATGTTAGAGACCTTGTGCTTCTCCACCTTCTGTTTGAGGATGCCCCACAGATGCTCAATAAGGTTTAGGTCTGGAAACATGCTTGGCCAGTCCATCACCTTTACCCTCAGCTTCTTTAGCTCGGCAGTAGTCATCTTGGAGATGTGTTTGGGGTCGTTGTCATGTTGGAATACTGCCCTTCGGCCCAGTCTCCGAAAGGAGGGGATCATGCTCTGCTTCAGTATGTCACAGTACATGTTGGCATTCATGGTTCCCTCAATTGACTGTAGCTCCCCAGTGCCGGAAGCACTCATGCAGCCCCAGACCATGACACTCCCACCACAATGCTTGACTGTAGGCAAGGCACACTTGTCTTTGTACTCCTCACCAGGTTGTCGCCACACACGCTTGACAATTAAGGCACCTGACTGTTGCACCTTCATTCAGGGATCCAACGTTTATAAACAATGTTTTTTTTACTTCTATATTTAGGAGACTTGTTTACAGACTTTTATTGCCTTTAATGCGCTACACACTTTGTCTTATATACGTTTTATGCTGGTTAGGTATACCACATGTGTGTTTAGCTGCAATTATTTAACACACAGCCCAGGATTTTTTATTATTTGTCTATAAAAATAAGATAACCCAATATAGCATAAAATCCAAAGTGGTAACACTACAGTGATCGTCCAAAAATCTTCTTTAGTTTAGGAAACATCAAAGAATATTCCATGAGACACCCAAATATCTTGTGATCCACCACCATGAAGTAGGGGCTGCATGCTTACCAGATTGCATGGACTGCCATATCGAATCACGCTTATATGGATGTGACACACTGGTCTTTGGAATTGAAACCTCCACTGGGAAAGGTTAGATGAATGGCATTTCACTAACAACTCTCCAGATGGCTCACACATATAAAGTTTGTAGTTGGTCACAACTTATCATCATCAACATTAGCCATAAAGGAAAGAATACATAGTAAATGCCACATAGCGTAAAACTGCAAGACAATTTATTATTAAAATCAAGAATAGCATTTATATGTTTAAAGAGGACAAACAATTGTCCCGGGAAAACCGAAGAAATAACTTCCTGAATGAAAAACTGTGATGATGTCATGAGCACAGGCTCCACCCCCTACCCTGTCAACTTTTAGGGAATCCCTGGAAACTCATCTCTTCAGGGAACCAGGGCCCTCCTAACCCTCTTGCATTGTATTGTATTGTTGCTATATTGTCTCCTTTCATAATGCAGGACTATTAGATTGTAAGCTCTTCTGAGCAGGGCCCTCTTAACCCTCTTCTAGTTTATTGTATTGTAACTGTATTGTCTCCCTTTTATATTGTGAAGCACTGCGTAAAGTGGTGGTGCTATATAAATCCTGTATAATAGTAATAATATTGTAAAGCGTTGCACAAACTTTTGGCGTAATATAAATCCTGCATAATAATAATAATCACTTTCTGGGTTGAAGAAGAATTGGCATGGCAAACCCCTATTTCTCCTTCTCCCTCCTCCTGTCATGCCTGCCTCCAAAGATGCCAAAAAATGCCAGATAAATGCCAGCAAAAAAAAATGCAAGGTGTAGAGAAGCCGCCACACTGCTGTATTAATAATTATAAGAAAAATGATATATTTTTTGGGTTCTGGACATGCTACAGAGCTGAAACTTCACAGGTACACCTTTTAGACCCCCCAGACACTAAATCCAAAAAAAGTCATGCCTGCCTCCAAAAATGCCCGATAAATGCCTGCAAGAAAAAATGCAAGGTGTAGAGAAGACGCCACACTGCTGTATTAATAATTATAAGAAAAATTATATTTTTTTGGGGGGTTCTGGACATGCTACAGAGCTGAAACTTCACAGGTACACTTTTTAGACCCCCCAGACACTAAATCCAAAAAAAGTCATGCCTGCCTCCAAAAATGCCCGATAAATGCCTGCAAGAAAAACGGGCAGGTGAAGAGAAGACATATTCATGTGCTACTAAAAATTATAAGAAAAATGCTCTTTTTTTCTTGTTCAGGACCATTTTTATGGAAAGTCGGATCACAAGTCGGATTACAAGTCGCTTCAATTAAGATAAGGAGGCGACTCCCATTGAAGTCTAGGACAAGTCGGATCACAAATCGCCTCAAAGTAGTACAGGACCCTTTTCTGAAGTTGGAGCAACTTCATTAGTGCCAATTAAGACGGCACTGATTGATTAACATTGCTTTTGTTATGTCAAGCGACTTGGGGCGACTTGAGGGCACACAAGTCGCCTCACAAGTCGCGCTAGTGTGAATGGGCTCTAATGCTTTGTACTTTTGATACTAAATACATGTTTGTTTGTTTTTAAACAAAATGTCTTTTGAAAAATCTATAAACATTTATTGAATAGAAAAGTAACCCAAACCAAAAAAGTACCCTTACAAAAAGCAGCTCGAGCTACAATACTGACATTCTTTCTGATACTGTCCCTTACAGTAATAGTTTTTTGCCATAAGATGCCCTTTTCTAGGTTGACTGACACCCATTGACATTTAACCTGGAAGACTGAGAAAAGACTATGAGAGCACAACATCATGGACCGACCACTTAGGTTGTGTCACCAGAGTGCCATTTGAGCACTGATGCAGAGAGTAGAGCTAATGTCCTCAGGCCATCACTGCTCTTTGCGTTGAGGACCTTCCACAGCCAGCAAAATATCCAAAAAGCAAGAGTACCATGTGCACTGGCCTGAAGACTTTTGAAAAAGGTAGGAAGGTGCATATAAAAAAAACCCCCTCAAATAACCAAACAATTACTGCCAGGGACCACCTGGAGTAAAGTGGAGGTAAAGAATTGGGTGGAGGGAATCCTGGAGCTCAGAGTTGGGCTTCAATTGTAGAAGCAAACTGCAATGTGTTTGGTAAGATTTTAATCTGTATTTCTTTTTCTTCTTGCAGGGGCTCTGTGCATCCCCCTCTATGTCCCCAACGTCCTCACTGGCAGATGGAGCTTCGGCAGAAGTGTCTGCAAACTGTGGCTTGTACTGGACTACTTACTGTGCACCTCCTCCGTTTTTAACATCGTCCTGATCAGCTACGACAGGTTCATCTCAGTAACCAAAGCAGTGAGTATATGAGGCCCCGGCACCGAAGCAGTTATTCCTGGCTGCTAGATGCTGCCAGCTCCTGATGATGCAAATATAAGCATTTTAATGCAAATGACACCGCTAGAACTGTGATATACAATGCGGCATGTATAGATAATGCGGCGTCTTAGATTAATGCGGAGATTCTGGTCTCAGATTACCTCCCGTATCCCCAGTGTATGGCTACAAGCTGGTTCATTAACCAAGGGGAATTGTAAAAATCATCCCGGAATTCTCAGCTGCAGCAGGTTATCTAACCAACCAATAAAATATAAAATGCTACTGTCCTGTATATATCTTGATCTTGTCATTTAATTTGGGAAAATAAAATGTAGTTCAAAGCTTGCGCAATTCATGAGAATGCAACTTTAGTTTAAGGATAGAACACAATTGGATTGACAACTATGCAGCTGAAATGACAACGCTCTTCACCCCTGCCTGCTCTTTGGGTCACTTATGATCATCAGTCATCACACATTAAATTCTCTCCTTCTGATAAGCCCACCTAAGTACCCCCTCCCCATCATCATGTTATACTCCTATACTGCTACTTACTTTAAGCTTCAAAGTGGGAGTTCAGCATAGAATTACTCTTGTGAACATTAAACAGCCATATAGCATGTGTACTATATTAAATGCATAGCACCATGTTTGACTTCTGTCACTCCATCTATCATACAACTCACAAGGGTGTATTTATGGAAAAAAAATGACATTGCTGTTCTCCATCGAAGCTGCTTCTAAATTTGTTCTGTGCCAATAGGGCAAAAACAAACGTTCTCAGGCTATATATTCCTTGCAGATTGAATGTGTGACTGAGAAAAATACAGTACTGCATAATGGGCACTAGATGGCGATGGCTACTTATAGAAAATAAATATGCTCCTCAGCCCCATCTAGTGTTCATCAGCATTTGATCTGCACAGAATATAGCCTGAAAGCATTTCATTTTACCCCATTTGTATAGAAGGAATTGCCAAGCAGTTGCAATGGACCAACAGCTATGCAAATTTTTTATAATTGCACCCCATGGTGTTGTTAAGCCCCCTTCATGCTATCCATGCCTTTGACAGCATCAGAGCACAGAGGCACATGTGTTTTATACAGGATGAACTTCCACTTCAAGCTGGATTCACTTCACTTGTGCTAAATGCCCCTGAGTTGATGTGTGTTTTTTAGCAGGTGCCGTTGATGTGCATATATATACAGTATATTAAGCAGGAGACAAAATACTGGGTTTTCAATGCCGTCTATAAATGTAGCATGTTTTATTTTCTCCAAATGCACATCAACAAAGCATGTTGGTATAAAAGGGGCATTGCAATTGCATTGCATTGGGTCTGGATTGAGCAACACTACCCATTGAGATGCAGAGGCCCCACTCATGCCCATAATGGGAAAAATAATACAAGCAATGAAAATGAACTGTGTAAGGAGGGTACAGTACAGGGGGAGGGTAAGTTGACACACTAAAAGGAGCAGGAGGGTACAGTACAGGGGAGCAGAAGGGTGCAGTACAGGGGGCAGGATGGTACAGTACAGGGGGAGCAGGAGGGTACAGTACAGGGGGGAGCAGGATGACACAGTACAGGGGGAGGGTAAGTGGACACACTACAGGGGGCAGGAGGGTATAGTACAGGGGGGAGGGTAAGTGGACACACTACAGGGGGCAGGAGGGTACAGTACAGGGGGGAGCAGGAAGGCACAGTACAGGGGGAGAGTAAATGGACACACTACAAGGGGTAGGAGGGTACTGTACAGGGGGAAGATAAGTGGACACACTACAGGGGGCAGGAGGGTACAGTACAGGGGGGAGCAGGAGGGCACAGTACAGGGGGAGGGTAAGTGGACACACTACAGGGGGCAGGAGGGTACAGTACAGGGGGAAGGTAAGTGGACACACTACAGGGGGCCAGAGGTTACAGTATAGGGGCAATAATGTATAATACAGATATGGTCTCCTCAAGCAGAGCTGGGCAGGGAAGCTGCTCTCACAGATCCTACCTATTTTGGCAGGCAGTCACTGGGCTACATCTACAACTGGAATTAAAAATTCCCCTCTACCTTCCCCACCAAAGTTTCTGCCTCTCTTCCTGTACTTTGCAGGGGTTAAGGAAGAACCTCGAGGTGGAGCATCTTATTACTGCTGATGCTTGTGTGAGTGGGATGTGTACTGCACCAATCACATGGGATAAATCGGAGAGGGGGGTCAGCTGGGATTGGGGGAGTACACACCCCGCCAACACAAGCAGCAGCAGTAATAAGATGCTCTGCCTTGGGGGTTCTTTCTTAGCCCCTGAAAAAACGGGGGCAGCATGGGGTAGGGGAGAAGGAGGGGAGGGAAAAGGGGGTAATGGGTAGGAGATAGGGAATGGGTAGCGGAGAACTGGACTGAAACTGGGGATAAAAAAAGAAGGAGGATTTGTGCTGGCATGAGGGAAAAAGGGGAGAGGCAATGATAAGTGAGGAATAGCCATGGTATAATTCAAGCAAATAGGCTGGCTGGCAGGGAAGGAGGGGGGGGGGGGAAAGAAAGAAAGAAAGATGGAGGGAGAGAAAGAAAGATGGAGGGAGAGAAAGAAAGATGGAGGGAGAGAAAGAATGATGGAGGAAGAGAAAAAGAAAGAAAGAGAGAGGGGTGGAGGAAGGAAGGACACCCTTACATCAGAGTACTTACTGGGAGGCAGGAGAGAGAAGGGAGGAAGATGGATCAGTCTTCAAACTTCCCACCCACGCATCCCCTTCTCTTAGGCACAACAATGCCGGGGAGTGTGGGAGGGGCAAACAAAGGAGAAGATGGTGGGAGGTGTAGAAGTAGAAGGGGGGGATGGGGGTGGAACTGTCAGCGCTGGTTCTGTCGAGCGGCTCTATCTGGCTGTGGTCCAGATCTGTCAGCTCTTCGATCTTGATTGCAGCCCTTTTATCTCTCTATGTAGATCTCTCCCTGGAGCGGTTGAGCTGATGACGTGGGGGAGGGGGGGTGCCTGCTGCCAGCCTCAGAGGTGGCTCTTTAACTAGGCAGCCGAAGGGCGCCTGTGAGCGCGAGGCCTTAGGCGACTGACCAACTGCTCAATTTGCCTCTGACTAGGTGTGAATAGTCCCTTAGGCCGGTATCACACAGGCTTCAGATTATATAAGAACAGTGTGAACAGCAAGCTACCACTTTAAACAAGTTGCTAGCAGGCACTGTTCGCCCTCTCTGGCTACCTTCAGACATACCTTTTGGTACTGTCCAGTGGTCCAGGACTTTTGGCCAGAAATTTTACGTTGTATTACCAGGGTTACCTCACTGATTTTGCCCATGACTTTGTCAGTATGTCGAGGCCTGGCAGCTACTAGGGCTCAACGTACCCTGCTCAGTCTTTTATTATTCTATGTGTGAAAGGCACTGGTTCTCTACTAGAAAATGCCATGGACGCCCTCCTTAGCCATTGGAAATGGCTGGTGAACAAAATGATCCCATTTTATAAAGCTAGTTACAGGGGCAGGGGGTGTCCCCAAAAGTTAGATATAGTCTGGGATGGGGAACCTACGGCCCGTGGGCCCAATGCAGTCCGCATAATCATTTAGTCTGGCCCCCTGTGCCGCTGAGTCTGTTCCTTACTCAGCTGATCTGTCAGAACGGAGCCGATGTTTCCTGTATAGTTCCAGCCCCATCCTGACAGTCTGAGTGAGTCACAGGCAGAGTGATATCAAATGCACTCCGTCTGTGAGGAGACTGACCAATACAGGAAGCATTGCCTCTATATTCGTCCAGTGCGTCGCCGCTCCTGAGTCTCTAGCCAGCATTTCCTGCCAGCAGTACCCACAGCAGTACCAGCCAGCACTACCAGCCCGAGCCAGCAATACCAACAGCAGTACCAGCCTGAGCCAGCAGTACCCACAGCATTACCAGCCAGCAGTACCAGCCTGAGCCAGCAGTACCAGCAAGCAGTACCAGCCAGCAGTACCCACTGTACTACCAGCCTGAGCCAGCAATACCAGCCAGCAATACCCACAGCAGTAACAGCCAGCAGTACCAACCATGAGCCAGCAGTACCAGCCAGAAGTACCCACAGGCACAGTACCAAGCCAGCAGTACCAGCCTGAGCCTGCAGTACCAGCAAGCAGTACCAGCCTGAGCCAGCAGTACCAGCCAACAGTACCCACAGCAGTACCAGCCAGCAGTACCCACAACACAGTTCCAGTCAGCAGCATGCACAGCAGTACCAGCCAGAGCCAGCAGTACCAGCCAACAGTACCCACAGCACAGTACCAGCCAGCAGTACCCACAGCAGGACAAGCCAGCAGTACCAGCCTGAGCCAGCAGTACCTACAGCAGTGCCCGCCAGCAGTACCCACAACATTACCAGCCAGCAGTACCCACAGCAGTACCAGCCAGCAGTAACAGCCTGAGTCAGCAGTACCAGACAGCAGTACCAGCCAGCAGTACCCACAGCACAGTACTAGCCAGCAGTACCAGCCTGAGCCAGCAGTACCCACAGCAGTAACAGCCAGCAGTACCCAAAGCAGTACCAGCCAGCATTTCCCACCAGCAGTACCCACCAGCAGTACCAGCCAGCTGTACCCGCCAGCAGTACCAGCCAGCAGTACCCGTCAGCAGTACCCACCAGCAGTACCAGCCAGCAGTACACTCCAGCAGTACACTCCAGCAGTACCCACCAGCAGTACCAGCCAGCAGTAACAACCAGCAGTACCAGCCAGCTGTATCCACCAGCAGTACCGACCAGCAGTACCAACCAGCAGTACCCGCCAGCAGTTCTTTTCAAAATATACCACTGCAAAGAGTCAACTGCGCTCCAGACTGACCGATGCAAATCTGGAAAACCAGTTGTGAGTAGCAACATCATCAATACCAGCTAACATCACACACCTCATCAAAGAGAAGCAGTTCCAGCCATCACATTAGGGGTGAGTTAATTAAAAGTTTGACCAAAAATAACAGGCTCAATTTTAGGTTGATAATTTTGTATGGCCCCTGAATGATGTTATAAATATGCAAATTGCCGTTAGCAGAAAAAGGTTCCCCACCCCTGTTTTAAGTGTTTGTTTGTTTGTTTGCTTTTGAGTCTGAAGTTGGTGCTGACATGATTTTTAACTACTTTCAGCCCAAAGCCGTCATATGAGGTTTTGGACTTTGAGTGGAGATATCTGAATGATGGATGCAGCTGCAGGCATCATTAAGATATCTTTTTCAGCCGGCGATTCCCTGCACCGTAAGAACAATCATAGCGGCAGTACATCCGCCTAATCATTCTTACAGGCGGTGGGAGGGGACAACCCCCCCTTCTGCCATCCTCTGGTGCTTCTACCAGCTCATCCATGCAATCAGCAAGTCAAGGAATCCACCGGCGGCGGAAGTTCAATCTCTGTGACCTTCGGAGGCTCAGGCGCAATGTTTTGACTTACCGTCTGGCCAGGCAGTTTTAAATACTGCCATGTACTCAGCTGGTAAGGCAGAGATTTTTTTTTTTTTTATCCCAGTCTTTACTGCCTAGAGGAGAGATGTGGGGTCTTATAGACAGCAGATCTCTTCATAAAGAGGACCTTTCATGCCATATTCCTATTAAAAGGGATGTTTACACTCCTTCTAATAAGAATAAAAGTAATCAAAAGAAAAAAATTTAAGGGAAAGTGTAAAAATAAAATAACAAATGAAAAAAAAAAAAGTAAAGCGCCTCCAAAAAAACGCGTTTGAAAAATTGATGTGCAAATACCGTGTGACATAAAAAGTTGCAACGACCATTATTTTATTCCCTAGGTTCTCTGCTAAAAAAAAAATATATATATATATATATAATGCTTGGGGTTCTATCAAAAATATGATGATTTTTACATGTAGGAGAGGAGTGCCAGAATAGGCCTGGTATGGAAGTGGTTAAAGAGCGACCTTCCTCTCTGAGAACCAGTACAGCTGGTGCCAATACTTGAAACTGTTTTTATATTTGCTTCCTTTTAATCCCCTGCACTGAAGGAGTTTGCTTTTCAGAGTACGATTACATTTAAACCGGGGCTCTTGGACAGCGGTAGAAAACAAAGCGATGGGTTGGTAGGTGTGGCGATACTCTTTCACTGTCCAATCAGCAGGCTGGGCATGGCAAATAGAGGAACTGCAATGGAGAAAACTCAGGTCCCCTGACTGCAAAGTCTGGATCATGAGCCAAGAACTGTCCTCTTTCAAGGCGACCTTGTAATAAGTAAAAACCAATTCGCTTTGATATGTGGCTTGTCGTGGCAATTGTAATGAAGCTGTAAATGTTGTTGACAACTATAGGACATGACTGTAACATGGCGGGGGAAAGCCTGCTTGCAGCATAGCCAAAACACTTTGGAAGAGACTTAGACAATTGTGTTCTAGGCACAGGTCTGCTTCTCTGTATGGAATTACATGAAGACACTTGTAACAGGTTATGCATTCTCAAGGGAGGAGGGTGGTTGGTCAAAGTCAGGAAGCACAGCAATCATGCGGGTAATCCTCGCTGTCCTGGGAATCTTTATTGGATTTCTACACATCAAATGAGCAGCCCAGCACGGCCAGCTGACTACAATAATTACCCCAGCAGACATGTTACCAGCCTCTTCAACTGCTCGTCTTCTGCCAAATACAGATGAGCGAGGAGACAGCAACCAATTACACAATGGGCAAACATTATTAAACACCAACATTTGCTAATAATATTTGGCGTATGGAGTGACATTGACTGCTAATCAATCAATTGAAATTAGCAGGATGCCCAAACAGGTGTATCAAAGTGTCCAGAAACGAAACAAGTCAAGACGTTTTATAAAGTATATCTAATTGTACTGAATGTATTGCTTGCTTCTTAATTAATGTCTTTGTTCTTTATTGCCTGTTTTTTTTTTTTTTTTTTTTTACACATTGTCATTGTGAAATTCTTATAATTTTTTTTATACAATTTTTCACTTTTTTTAATTTCTGGAAAGTTTTACCCCCTTCATGAACGGGCATTTTTTACTATTCAGCACTGCGCTACTTTAACTGGCAATCACACAGTCATGCAACACTGTACACATATTACATTTTTATATATTTTTTTTTTTTCACATGAATAGAGCTTTCTTTTGGTGGTATTTGATCACCACTGTTTTTTTTATTTTTTAACCACTTGCCGTCTGAGTACCGTAGTACTGCTGCGGCAAAGTAGCTCGTTATCGTCTGACGACGTAGTACTACGTCGTCAGACACTCCCCTTTCTCGGCGGCGCGCGCACGCCGCCGGGGGCTCGCTCCCGCTGTATTCAGTCACAGCGGGAGTCAGGCCAGGGGAGGAGCAGCGGCGATCGCCGCTGCTCTTCCCCGATCGTCGGGGATCTAGTGTGGAGATCTCCCAAGTGACAGGCAGGGTCAGATTGCAGGGTTCAGCATAGCTGAACCCTGGATCTGTCCTTGTGTCACTCAGTCACCTCCCCCCACACACGTTAGTAAGCACCAGGCATACATTAACCCCTCCCTCTCCAATAAAATTAACCCCTTCCCTGCCAGTGTCATTTTTACAGTAACAGTGCATATATATAGCACTGATTACTGCAGTAATGTCACTGGTACCCCCAAAAGTGTCAAAAATGTCAGTCAAGGGTCCGATCTGTCTGCCGCAATGTCGCAGTCCCGCAAAAAAAATCGCAGATCGCCGCCATTACGCGTTAAAAAAAAACACCAAAAATGACAGAAATCTTTCCCTTTGTTAGTAAACGCAATAACGTTTGCGCAAACCAATCAAAATACGCTTATTGTGAATTTTTTTACCAAACATATGTAGCAGAAAACAAATTGGCCAAAAATTTAAAAAAATTTTGATTTTTACATTTTTTGGGGGGGAATTTCATATAAAAAAATGTGAAAAATATTGTTATTTTTTCAAAATTTACGCTTTTTTTTTTTATAGCGCAAAAAGTAAAAATCGCACAGGTGATCAAATACCACCAAAAGAAAGCTCTGTTTCTGGGAAAAAAAGGAAGTAAATTTCGTTTGGGTATGGCGTCGCGCGACCGCGCAATTGTCAGTTAAATTCGCACAGTGCCGAATCGCAAAAAGTGGCCCAGACGTAAGACAGCAAAATCCTCTAGTGGTAAAGTGGTTAAATGAAAAAAGACCAAACATTTTGAAAAAAATATATTTTCTCATTTCTGTTAGAAACTACTGTATATCAAATAAAATAAAAATAAATTTAGGCCAAAATGTATTCTGCTACATGTCTTTGATAAAAAAAATCCCAATACAGTGCCTTGAAAAAGTATTCATACCCCTTGAAATTTTCCAAATTTTGTCATGTTACAACCAAAAACATAAATGTATTTTATCTGGATTTTAGGGGATAGAGATAGACCAACACAAAGTGGTACATAATTGTGAAGTGGAAGGAAAAATAATAAATGGTTTTCAAAATTTTGTTACAAATAAATATGTGACAAGTGTGGCGTGCATTTGTATTCAGCCCCCCTGAGTCAATACTTTGCAGAACCACCTTTCACTGCAATTACAGCTGCAAGTCTTTTTGGGGATGTCTATACCAGCTTTGCACAGCTAGAGAGTGA
Source organism: Pelophylax lessonae (assembly GCF_965119305.1). Classification (NCBI taxonomy): domain Eukaryota; kingdom Metazoa; phylum Chordata; class Amphibia; order Anura; family Ranidae; genus Pelophylax; species Pelophylax lessonae. Next base: position 199,608,800 of record NC_138778.1, on the reverse strand, counting down.
AATTTTTGCCCATTCTTCTTTGCAAAATATCTCAAGCTCTGTCAGATTGGACGGAGAGCGTCTGTGAAAAGCATTTTTCAAGTCTTGCCACACATTCTCAATTGGATTTAGGTCTGGAGTTTTACTGGGCCATTCTAATAGATTAACATGCTGTGATCTAAACCATTCCATTGTAGCTCTGGCTGTATGTTTAGAGTCGTTGTCCTGCCAGAGGGTGAACCCCTGCCCCAGTCTCAAGTCTTTGGTAGACTCTTAACAGGTTTTCTTTTAAGATTTTCCTGTATTTGTCTCCATCCATCTTCCCATCAACTCTGACCATCTTCCCTGTCCATGCTGAAGAAAAGCAGCCCCACAGCATGATGCTGCCACCAACATGTTTCACAGTGGGGGTAGCATGTTCAGGATGATGTGCAGTTAGTTTTCTGCCACGCATTGCATTTTGCTTTCAGGCAAAAAAGTTAAATTTTGTTCTCATCTGACCAGAGCACCTTCTTCCACATGTTTGCTGTGTCCCCCACATGGCTTCTCGCAAACTGAACTTTTTATGGCTTTTTTTCAACAATGGTTTTCTTCTTGCCACTCTTCCATAAAGGGCAGATTTGTGGAGTGCACAACTAATAGTTGTCCTGTGGACAGATTCTCCCACCTGATCTCTGCAGCTCCTCCAGAGTTACCATGGGCCTCTTGGCTGCTTCTCTGATTAATGCTCTCCTTGCCAAGCCTGTCAGTTTAGGTGGACGGCCATGTCTTGGTAGGTTTGCAGTTGTGCCATACTCTTTCCATTTTCAGATGATGGACTGAACAGGGCTCTGTGAGATGTTCAAAGCTTGAGATATTTTTTTATAACCTAACCCTGCTTCAAACTTCTTCACAACTTTATCCCTGACCTGTCTGGTGTGTTCCTTGGCCTTCATGATGCTGTTTGTTCACTAAGGTTCTCTAACAAACTCTGAGGGCTTCACAGAACAGCTGTATTTTTACTGAGATAAAAGTACTTAACCACTTGCCGACTGCCTAACGCCGATCTACGTCGGCAGTCAGCCCCTCACAGGCAAAGTGACGTAGGGCTACGTCACTAGCTTGTGAGGGTCTAGGGAGCGAGCGCGCGCCCCCGGAGGCGCGCTCCAGCTCCCGCGTGGTCACGGACCCCCCCGCGCGTGTGACCGGCGGACATCGGCGTCACTCGGCGATCGGCGGGGGAGAGGGAGAATGTCAGGCAGCTTGTGTAAACAAGCCACCTGTCATTCTCCTTGCTGTTAAGACACTGATCACTCGGATCTAGTATGTAGATCCGTTGATCAGTGTCCTTACAGCTGAAGCCACAGCCAATCACAGTAGAAAGCACACCCCTAGGGATACACACAGCCCCTCCCTCCCAAATAAAGTTAACCCCTTCACTACCAGTGTATTTTTACAGTAACAGTGCATATATATAGCACTGATTACTGTAGAAATGTCACTGGTAACCCCAAAAGTGTCAAAAATGTCAGTCAAGGGTCCGATCTGTCCGCCCCAATGTCGCAGTACCGCAAAAAAAATCGCAGATCGCCGCCATTACACGTTAAAAAAAAAACAACAAAAATGACAAAAATCTTTCCCTTTGTTAGTAAACGCGATAACTTTTGCGCAAACCAATCAAAATACGCTTTTTGCGATTTTTTTTACCAAACATAGGTAGCATAAAACAAATTGGCCGAAAAAGTTAAAAAATTTTGATTTTTACATTTTTTTTGGGGGGAATTTCATATAAAAAAATGTGAAAAATATTGTTATTTTTGCAAAATTGACGCTCTTTTTTTGTTTATAGCGCGTGATCAAAAAATCGCACAGGTGATCAAATACCACCAAAAGAAAGCTCTGTTTGTGGGAAAAAAAGGACGCCAAATTCGTTTATGTACAGCGTCGCACGACCGCGCAATTGTCCGTTAAAGTCACGCAGTGCCGAATCGCAAAATACCCCCTGGTCGGAATGGGGGTAAAATCTTCCGGGGCTTAAGTGGTTAAAGGTGGACTATTTTTACTAATTAGGACACTTCTAAAGGCAATTGGTTCCACTAGATTTTAGTTAGGGATATCAGAGTAAAGGGGGCTGAATACAAATGCACACCACACTTTTCAGATATTTATTTGTAAAAAAATTTGAAAACCATTTATCATTTTCCTTCCACTTCACAATTATGTGCCACTTTGTGTTAGTCTATCACATAAAATCACAATAAAATACATTTACCTTTTTGGTTGTAACATGACTAAATGTGGTATGAATACTTTTTCAATGCATTATAAGTGTATATTATTTGGTTTGTGCAAAAGTTACAGTTTAAAGTTACGTCTTCAAACTATGGTATATATACTGGAATTTATGCATCTGTACTGTAATGACAGTGATCAGCTGTGACTGTGACAGGGTGGTGGGCAATTCCGCACTACCAGACACCATATGGGAGGGTTATGAACTGATGTCGCTAGTGACACCAATACAGTGATAATACGGTACACTGACACTGTACTAATGACACTGGCTGGGAAGAGGTTAACATCTAGGGACAATCAATGGGTTAACTGTGTACCTAATAATGTATAATGTGTGTAATATGTGATGCTTTAATTTTCTGATCTGGCTGTTTTTTTCTCCCTGCTTTTTAGGGAGAAGGAACAGCCAGATCCCTGTTACTATGTACTTTGTAAACACAGAACTCTGTGTGTGATTGGACAAAGCCAATCAGCTGATTTCAGCGAAAATCATTGGCTGGAATCTGCTGCCAAACTCGTGCTGTGTCCAATCACAGCACCGTCGACGGGTGGCATGCATGGATGCTACAAACCCGGAAGAAGGCCATTCATGTACATAGTTTATGGTGCTTTTCCACTGCATGGAACCGAACGGTTCGAGTCGCTTTTGTGCTTTTCCACTGCTGGTACCACATGGTACGGTGTAGGAACGGTTCGGTACACGGTGCGGCGGCGCTTTTCCACTGCATGGAACCGAACGGTACGGCTCTCTAAAACAGTACCACCTCGATTGTGGTTGCAAGAGGTACCATACCGGTACCATATCCCACAATCCTTTGCATGCAGTCACTACTAGCCACTGATTGGTCAGAGAATCGTTGTTATCCCACCCACTTAACTTTAGTACTACTTTAGTGGAAAAGCAAACCATACCAAACCGTACCGAACCGTTCCAACACAGTACCATGCGGTACCAGCAGTGGAAAAGCAAACCAGGCCAAGCAGGACCAAGCAGGGCCAAGTAGAGCCAAGCCGGTACTTGCAGTGGAAAAGTGCCGTTAGTTTATCGTGCTATTCAGGTATACAGGTAAAAGAGTCCAGCTTATAGCTGAAATCTAGGCATACACATTAACGCAGTTCTGTATTCATCAACTCAACATTAAATGTAGATGTTTACATGGACGCAGTGTAAGTACCTGAATTGGACCCGGTACTAGCTTTTTTTTTGTTGCAGTCCTTGAATTGTAGGGCTTGAACTGGGGGAGGGAGAAGCAGCACAAGAAAACCAATCAGTTCATGTGCTGACAGCAGGAGAAAGCAGAGTAACAGACAGATAAGCTCATCATTTTCCTTTACAGTCCAGTAACACACAAGCAGGAGGTAGTCCATATGACAGCCTAGGTTCAGGGGAAGTGATTTAAATGATGTTGGCTGTCATTCAGCCTGGAAGACCGAGGACATTTTGGGGCAGTAAAAATGTAGTGCAGGGGACAGCTCTTGACTGAAGGTGAATATTAACCTCCCTGGCGGTATGATTCTTTCGGATTTTAGGTGCTGAAAGTGGTACCATTATTTTGCATGTAATTCTTAAGAATGAGCAGCCCAAACCAACTATTTACATATGATTTTTTTTACTGTGCGTTCTTCTTTATAACATCTCGGGTATGATAAAGTTTGAAACACAAAATCATAAATTATAATATAGAATTGTTATCAAACAGAGACTGTTTTCTGTTCTCTTGGCAGAAAAAAAAAAAACAGAGACTGAATTGCCTTCCATTATGTTTTTTTTTTCCTTCTCCCCCCCCCCCCCCTCCCCCCCTTTTTTTTTTTCCCTGCCTATTCTCCATGAGTTCCATATTTTCTGACAGCCATACTTGAGTCTGATTCATCACATTCCCTGATGGGTTACGTCTTCCTTGGTGATTTGATCATGAATGCTTATGCTCTTTATGGTATTTACCCCTCGTGTTTGTATTACTGGTACTCCTTGTGTAGGATGCTGTGCCTTGTTAGCGCCGGTTCACATTGCAGCGACGCTAATTCGCACCACGACCTCCGAGGTCGCGGTGCGAGCAGCGCGCCGCAACCTCGGAGCGGCCGCCACGGACTTCATAACATTGAAGTCTATGGCGGTCGCCTCCGGGTCGCCCCAAAGAAGCTCCGGACCCTTTTTCTAGGTCGGAGCGACTTGTGTCGCTCCTATTAGAACGGGTCCGCAGCTTCCCTATGGGAGGCGACCTGCGGCGACCTGTGAGGCGACCAGGTCGCCTCACAGGTCGCCCTAGTGTGAACCGGCACTTAGTGTTTTGTTTTTGTTGTTTATTTTTTTATTTGTTCACTAAAGAAAAATGTATCTGATAAATTATAATATAATAAAAAAACTATAAATAAGTTAAAGTATGTATGTATGTATGTATGTATGTATATATATATATATATATATATATATATATATACATATTGTGGGAGATTAGCTCGGTGGTAGGCGTGGATGACCCCTTTGGGGGGGCGTTTACACAAGGAGATAGCCGAGAAGTGGTTGCAAACAACAGTTTGGTTTATTCTTGCAATTTACTTCACACAAGTGCAAGCCTCAAAAACAGCAAAATAAAATAAAACACAAAATAAATCCTTGCCACTGTGGGCGGCTACCTTTCACATACAGGAACCTATCTAATGTAGTCTGTCCCCAACCTACTGTTGGGCAGACTTGGCTGATCATACAGCAGACTCTCAATAGTCCATGTTTTATCTTCACACAACCAATGTCCATTGAACATGTCCCTTTTCCTTTTCACATTGAACATGTCCCTTTTCCTCTTCACATTGAACATGTCCCTTTTCCTCTTCACATTGAACATGTCCCTTTTCCTCTTCACATTGAGAATGTCCCTTTTCCTCTTCACATTGAGAATGTCCCTTTGCTTGTCTCTTCACATAGCAAACATTCCTTTATTTCTTCCACATAGAAATAGTTCATTTTCTCACCTTGAGAAGTCTTCACACTTTGTACCCTCCTTAGCATCACTTTAGGGGGTCTTCTCCCATGCTCACACAGCTTGTCGGGAGGCACACATCTGACTGTCCTCCTCTACCCACACGGCGTCAGGAGGCAGCAGTCCTTCTCCCATGCCCACACGGCGTCGGGAGGCACACATCTGACTGTCCTCCTCTTCCCCAGCTTCACACAGCGTCAGGAGGCAGCAATCAATCGACTTCCTTTGGACAAATTATAGAGGCCTTAACTTCCTAATTCCGAACAGCTGAAGGCCTTTCAACTTTCTTAAGCCGTCCTGGCTACCTTTGCAGCCGACACCCTATAGTAATTGGTGAACTTTCCAAACCAGGTATCTCCTGTCTGTGACTACATCCACAGATTTACCTGACTTCCTGTCACAATATATATATATGTATACATATATTATATATATATATATATATATATATATATATATACGTATATATATATATATATATATATAACATAAAAAGTACAGTAAAACTGCAGGAAAGGGCACTGGGGGGCAAACTAATGTGATTTTTTTTATTTTGTAATGTATCAGTGTGTTTGGTGTGTTTTACATTTGAATTTGCCGCCGGTTCCACCCCCTGCGAACGTCACGTCGCAGGAGACGGAAGAAGGGACACGGAGAGGATCGGGAGGAAGATCCGCCGCCAGACACCGACGGGATACATCGCTGGATCGCTTTCAGGATCCAGCGATCTTCCTAGCGGTACCCCGAGTGTGGCTCGGGGTTACCGCTTTTGGCTCTGAAATTTAACCCGAGCCACGCTCGGGAATACCGCTAAGAAGGTAAATGCAAAAGCATCTTATTCATTTTCATTTTTTTAACGGGCTATTTTTTTTATCTGTCTTAGTGTTTTTTTGACCAAATATTTTGGTCAATGTGTGCTTTTTTAAAAACCTTGAGCTTTTGATAATATGTGCACATGAAGGCTGTCGAATTACATGTAGGCTCTTGCTCCTGCTTAGCTGTGCTGCACAACGATTGTGCTTTGCTGATTCCATTATATCAATACAAGTGTACCAGATAATGTTTGCCTGACTAAAAACAACAGACACTGCAGCCTCTTATTACTTGAAACACTCACATTACTCCTGTTAGCCATTGACCGTGTAATCTAGGCTGCCAAGATTCGGGTAGCATTTGCAGCTTGCAAATACTGCTTTTTATTCATAAGAAAAGACATTAGTGCTGCCATATCCCCTATTATGTAAAGTGTGCATTTTAATGAGAGGTCCACTTTTGTATGTCCATTATTATGTTCTTATTCTCTCTGTGTGTCTATTTTGAAAGAAAAGCTAAATAAAGAGTGGTGAAATGTTCATAAAAGGGGTAGTGAAATCAACAATATTTCCAATTCAAACTTTTACCTAATTTTCTTGCATAATTAATATGCAGTTCAGCATCGGACAGCCTCTCTTACTTTGTGACTGCATCATACTGGCTGAGATACCAAACAAAGCTGGTCACATCCCTCAGCTGATAGTTGGATGACAGATGGTAGAGCACATGCACAATCCAACTATTGGGACAAACCCTTTTTGAAGGATACATAAGCATGTACATTCTCCTCATTCTGTTTAAGCTTTGGAGCAGGGAAAAGGAAGAAGGAGGCCACTCCAGCACTGACTTATCTTTGGGGAATCAATAGCAATCGGACAATTTTTTTTAAGACCTGTCCGATCGATGTTTCCTCAAGGATCGGTTGGTGAGGAGCATCAGTTGGTACAACGGATATGAAACCTCTGCCAGATCCAAACACTTATGTTATGATTATATTTTTGTCCAGGATTTTGTTCATAGCAAGGAGTTTATTATCCAAAACGTATGGATCTAAGACTATTTTGACCCTGCGTACCTTCAGCTCAATTAATGTTGTTGGTTGGAGTTGTGGACCTTTACATAAAGTTTGCAAGAATGGCAAAAAAAAAAGGAAATAGGCTAAAATACTTACCTTTGCTGTAAAACAATGCTACCTCTGGCATTGGGCACGTAGGCACGTGGTCAAGTGATCTCAGCTGAACGAAAACAGAATTCAGATTGACTATTTCTTACCTTCAGCAGACATCACAGGACCAAGTGTCCAGAGAATAACGCATACGATCTGTAATGAATGGAGCCTGGAGCAGCATTATTTTCAGGAAAGGTAGATAATTTAACTGGTATTTGTTTTATTTATCCTCGTTAACGTTTAAGAATAGGGTTCAGAAGACCTGGGCACATCCTTAGATCAAGCAGCATGGAACAATATTTAGCTTGCCATCTCCAAATGTTCCCTGAATATCTTAGCCCAAGAAAATGCGTTTAAATTGCTTTTACGCTGGTATATGGCTCCAGATCACTTGTCTAGGTTTGTCCCCATCGCTTCTCTGATTTTGGGGCTGTCAAAAAAGAGGCACCTTGCTTCACATCTGGTGGACCTGCCCTAAGATTATTTGTTTTCGAACAAAGGTTTACACGATGACTAGAACCAATTTGAACATCTTAGTATGCAACCTGTGGGAGGCCCTACTACACAGACCCATTCCAACACTTTCCAGGGGTCAGAGGAAACTTGTGGACTTTGTCTTTCTTGCCACTCATCATATGTTGGCTAAAGCATGGTGCCAGCCATTCATCTCATTTAAGGAAGTTAAGGCATAGTCATGGGGACTATAGTTCATGAGTGGTTCTTGAGGATCTGGGACCCATGGATATCCAACAATGATGGCCTGAACATAGATCGCACATTGCTTTCAGCCTGATTGGACCCCTGAAACCTATTTACCCTGGGTCTCAGTTTGGACCCTGCTGGATCTCTTCCCCCCATTTCTTTGCTTTCCTTCCTCTATCTTCTCTATTTGCTTTTACACTCTCTTGGGAATCCTACAGGTCAGCCTCCCCCCCCCCCTCCCCACTTATGCATGCTTACGTTCGCCGACAGGAAGCTGGTCTTGCTTGGGCACACTTATTTCATTGATGCCTACAGTGTTCAGCATAAATGAGTACAGATTCGTCAGAAAACATTTACTTTCCTTTCAGAATCAACATTTTCTATGAGACACTTTACTAAAAAATACTCCCACAAATGCGGGCCATTGATTGCAACCAAGATTTGTTTATTTGCACACACAAAAAAGCATTTTTCCTAACAAATTAATTCAAGACCATGTTGCAAAAATGAATAAACCCCAGTAAAATTCTTAAGAGCAAAGCTAAATTTTAGACAACAAAATCCTAATTAACAAGAATTGAACTACAGGTGATTCTAATTATTTATTAAATAGGTGTCCAGTAGACAGTTGATTATAAAAGGGCATAACTTAACAAAGAAAACTCCTTCGCATTTCATGCTGTCAGCAATGGCACCACATGGAAGAGAAATGTCACAAGGCCTGAGAAAGAAAAAATATGTATTTATACAAGAAGATCAGCAAAGTTTTACCTCTCAGGCCCCGTTCACACTGGGGCGATCCGACTTCCCAGGGCGACCTCTGAGGTCACGGTGCGAGCAGCGCGCCGCGACCTCGGAGCGGCCGGCACGGACTTCATAACATTGAAGTCTATGGCGGTCGCCTCCGGGTCGCCCCAAAGAAGCTCCGGACCCTTTTTCTAAGTCGGAGCGACTTGTGTCGCTCCTATTAGAACGGGTCTGCAGCTTCCCTATGGAAGGCAACCTACGGCGACCTGTGAGGCAACCAGGTCGCCTCACAGGTCGCCCCAGTGTGAACGGGGACTCAGTCAGAATACTGTAGCAAAAGTGATACAAAAATGTAACAAAGATGGAACTGCAACCATCTCAGAGAGACACCCAGGCTGTCCACTGAAGTTAACACCTTGACAGGAGTGTCTTCTGATGAGAAGGGTTGAAGAAAATCGCCATTTAAGTTCACTGCAGATAGCTAAAGAAGTAGAAAGCCAAACTGGGGTAATTGTTTCCCGTGACACAATACGGCGTACATTTCGGAGGAATGGCATGCATGGATGTCGTCCTCGAAGGAATCCTCTCCTAAAGCCCATGCACAAAAAAGCTCACCTAGAATTTGCTAGGGCCCATGCTGAAAAAGAAGAAGATTACTGGGACTCTTTATTCTTGACTTGAGTGATGGGACCAAGATAAATGTTTTTGGAACCGATGGCTTCAAAACTGTATGGTGTCACAAAGGTGAGGAGTACAAAGAAAAATGCATGGTGCCTACAGTAAAAAATGGTGGTGGCAGTGTCCTTCTGTGGGGTTGCATGAGTGCTGCTGGTGTCAGGGAGCTGCATTTAATTGATGGTATCATGAATTCACAGATGTACTGCTCTATATTAAAGTAGAAGATGCTACCATCACTCTGTGCCCTTGGTCGTCATGCACTTTTCCAATATGACAATGATCCAAAACACACATCTAAGGCCATGCATGTTGAATTTCTGAAGAAGAACAGAATGAGTGATTCAGTGGCCAAGTACTGTATGTCTCCTGATCTGAACCCAATCGAACACCTATGGAGAATTCGGAAGAGACAAGTTGAGCATCACTCTTCAACCAGCATCCAGGCTTTAAAATAGGTCGTTCTTGAAGAATGGAAAAAGATAGATGTTGCAATATGTTGCCAACTTGTTCATTCAATACCTAGAAGACTTGATGCCGTCCTTACAAGTCATGGAGGTCATACAAAATACTAGATGCAGCAGTTTTTGTTGTGGGGCATATTCATTTTGGCATCAACTAATTTGTGTAAAACTCAAGATTTTGTAATCTAAGTTATATGATTAACCCTACTTTCATGTAATGAGCTAAACAAATGTTCTAAAAAAAACTCAGCTTTGTCAAAATTTTGGAAATTGTTCTTGTGTTCATTGAGATATTGATTAAAATCTTACTGAGGTGTACTCATTTATGCTGAGCACTGTACTTTGTTGATTTTTGGAAAATTATTGTGTTTTCTGTCCTGTTACATCTCACCTACAAAAGACCTGTATGTTCGATCTTGTTTTTGTAAGTGACTCTTTTTTAAAGCAGTTTTTATAAATTTTTTTTTTTTTTTTACTGTGGATCCATCTGTAGGCTTTATGGTTTAACCGGTTGCCGACCTCCGCAAGTACATAAACTGCGGTGGTCAGCCCCAGCCAGGCAAAGTGACGTATGGGTACGTCACTTGCCTGTCACTTGCTTGTGAGCCAATAGCGGGCGAGCGCGCGCCCGCGGAGGCGTGCGCCCACCCCGGCTCGTTCCCTAGGAAGTCTGTGCGTGTGACCGGTGGACCCGATGTCTGCCGGTCACTCGGCGATCGTCGGTGGAGAGGGAGAAAGGCAGGCGGCTAATGTAAACAAGCCGCCTGTCATTCTCCCCTGTGTAGGAATAGTGATCATACGGTTCTACTATGTAGGACCGTTGATCACTGTTCCTACACCAGTAGCCATGTCCAATCACAGTTAGAAGCACGCCCCTAGGGACACACTTAACCCCTCCTTCCCCAATAAAGTTAACCCCTTCCCTGCCAGTGTCATTTTGCAGTAACAGTGCATATATATAGCACTGATTACTGCAGTAATGTCACTGGTAACCCCAAAAGTGTCAAAAATGTCAGTCAAGGGTCCGATCTGTCCGCTGCAATGTCGCAGTACCGCAAAAAAAAATCGCAGATCGCCGCCATTACGCGTTAAAAAAAACCCCACCAAAAATGACAAAAATCTTTCCCTTAGTTAGTAAACGCTATAACGTTTGCGCAAACCAATCAAAATACGCTTTTTGTGATTTTTTTTACCAAACATATGTAGCATAAAACAAATTGGCCTAAAATGTTAAAAAATTTTGATTTTTACATTTTTTTGGGGGGGAATTTCATATAAAAAAATGTGAAAAATATTGTTATTTTTGCAAAATTGACGCTCTTTTTTTGTTTATAGCGCAAAAAGTAAAAATCGCACAGGTAATCAAATACCACCAAAAGAAAGCTCTGTTTGTGGGAAAAAAAGGACATCAAATTCGTTTAGGTACAGCGTCGCATGACCACGCAATTGTCCGTTAAAGTCACACAGTGCCGAATCACAAAAATCCCCCTGGTCGGAATGGGGGTAAAATCTTACGGGGCTTAAGTGGTTAATATGTAACAGGGCTTTCTGCAGTGACACTACTTGTTTACTGTCTATTTATCTGTATGTTCACTCTTACTTATACTTTATAGTGTTACAGAATTCATAATAACATTTTGTTTCCTCTTAGGTGAGCTACAGGGCTCAGCAAACTAACAGTAGACATGCAGTGCTGAAGATGTCCATGGTTTGGATACTGGCCTTCCTTCTATATGGACCTGCCATTATAACCTGGGAATACATTGCTGGCAAATCCATCATCCCAGAAGGAGAGTGCTTTGCCGAATTCTTTTATAACTGGTATTTCCTAATCACAGCTTCCACCATAGAATTCTTCACTCCTTTTATAAGTGTGACCTTCTTTAATGTGTCTATCTATCTGAACATCCGGAAGAGGACAAAGGCCAGACTGGACCTCTTGCAAGAGCCGTACAGCCAGACAGCCACTGAAAATATAAAGCCGGTGCCAGAACCGCCAAGGTCTAGTTCTTTGAAATGTTGGAAAGTGACCCATAAAGCATTTAAAAAAGGACTTTCTGATGGTGAGGCCTACAAGTCAGCAGAGGCCGAAATACTGGAAAGAGTTAAGGGAGTTAAAAGGTCTTCTTTAAATGGGAGTACACTGTCTGTTTTAGGTAAAACAAGAAGTACCAGAAGAAGCTTTACAGAGTCAGGATCCACTCCATCATTGGAGAAGCGCATGAGGATGGTCTCCCAAGGAATCGCCCAGCGTTTCAGATTGTCAAGAGACAAAAAAGTAGCAAAGTCTTTAGCCGTCATTGTCTGTGTATTTGGGATATGTTGGGCACCCTACACCTTGCTGATGATCATTCGAGCAGCCTGTAGAGGCCACTGCGTGCCAGAATACTGGTATGAAGCCTCCTTTTGGCTCTTGTGGGTTAATTCAGCCGTCAATCCTGTTTTATATCCACTCTGCCATTATAGCTTTAGGAGGGCATTCAAGAAGATTTTGTGCCCACAAAAGCTTAAAATTAAACCTCATAGTAAATTTAATCTCTGTTGGAAATGAGTGACCCACCAAAAGAAAAAAAACGTGTTGCTTAAAGCAATAGTGAAGAAATCAAAGGTAGAACTAAAAAGATTCAATGAATCCAGAATGTGTCAAAAAAAGGTTTGATTGAAGGTTATTTGAGATTTTGGAAGACCACTGTTAAGGCAAAATGTCCAGAATTGATATTTCTGAGGAGATCAAACATTTAAAGAGGAGCTCTTACAACTTTGTGGATCCTGGTCCCTCTCCCAGTATTGTCTTGTTTTATGGTTACTCCTAGTGGTGTCACCATACTCTAGAGTTTGGCATTAATGGTCTCAACCACACCTAGAAATATAATTTATGTTCCATCAATGGATGTAATCCTATATCTTGAATAAAACATGCTTCAAATATGTGTACTTTGCAATCATCTTCACGGATCACTTCCCTTGACTACTGATTGGTTCCCCTTGTGCCTTCAGCTACAATGCTTAAACTTTATTCACTTGACATCCAAAGTTTTCTTTAAGTAGATTTTTGACGGTTCCTGCAAAAGTCAAGGAGTCTTCTTCTTCTTGGTCGTTCAATATAACAGGTAGCCTCTCCAAATGAGGCAAAAGGGCCAAGTTTAACTTTTAAAGTTGAGATTTACATATAAAGTTAGCTGGGTCTCTAAATCTAATGGACACATATACATACAGGATTTACTGACAGTAACCTCTGATTATTGAGGATGTAAACACTAACTGAGTGACATTTTTAAAGCACTGTGAATCATAAACAACTGCCATTTTTCTAATAAAATACTTGCTTTCAGCTACTGTCAACATGCATTCCAGGAATGGCTGCATGGCATTTCTCTAGGTGGGTTTCCAGATGGTGACAACAATGAACCATGCCTACAGTGGGTATAGAAAAGTATAACCCGCCTTTTCAAATAATTGCATTTTGTTGCTTTGCAGACTGAAATGAAGACAGATACAGTTTTTGTTTTATCCAGCTGTGTTTATTGGTGCAATTTATAACACCCAAGTGAAAGATTATAAGACCAACATTTCAGAACAAAAAATAAATAAAACAGAATCACTGAGTTGGAAAAAGGATCATCCCCCTTATGCCAGTATTTTGTCATTTTGCTTTAATTACAGACTCTACTATCTTTGCACATCCAGAATTTGAAATATGTGCCCACTCTTCTTTGCAGAACTGCTTAAAGCGGAGTTCCGGGCACAGAAACCATTTTTCAATAAACATACCCCCGGGACAGTCAGGGCTAGCACATTCCACAATGGCTAGCCTCTCATCTGTCCCGGTTCGCACTTACCTGCAAGAAGAAATACTTACTTATAAAATTTCTTTCACAGCGTTTCCATCTCCCAGAATGCGCCTGCACCGGCCCCTCTCGTCACTTCCGGTGCGGCGCCGCATTCCTCCACAGCTTCTGGGCATGCCCAGAAGCTGTTTAGCAGGGAATGAGGTGTCGCCCCGGAAGTGACGAGCAGGGCCGGTGCCGTCGCATTGATTCCTGGGAGCGATGACGTTCAGCTCCCAGGAATCATCGCAAGACAGGAAGTGACGGCGGAGCCGCGGCACAGAGGGAGGAAGTGAAGAATAGGTGAGTATCTTCGATCTACAATTACAAGGTGAGTAAAAAAAAAAAAAAACCTAACTATCCAATTCTGTTTCAGATGAAGGTGAACAAGCGGACAGGCACAAAAAAAAAAGATTGATTTTGTGCCCGGAACTCCGCTTTAAGTTCAGTTAAATTTGATGGTGACTGTTTTTAGACTGCAGTCTCTAAGTCATTCACCAGATTTTCCATGGTGTTTACGTCTGGGCTCTGACTGGGCCATGCAAGAAACATTCATCATTTTCTCCTTCAACCACTGTATGGAAATTTTGGCTGTGTGCTTTGAGCAGGGATGCCATCAGGGGGAGACACCTCATACACATGTAGGGGGCCTGGGCATCCCAAGGGGCCCGGCCACCTGGGTCCCAACCAAAGAAGTTGCTGCTGTAGTAACTAGCAATTGCTAAAGCAGAACGACAGCTGAGTGAGCTGATGCAGCTCACTTAGCTCTGGCTGCTAGGGGAAGACGGGGTCATATCATCCGCACTCCGCCTCTCCCTGTAGACTAGATGCTGGTTTGGGTGCCATTCCAGTCTCAGGTACAACCACCATACAACAGCCGTGTAGAACAGCTGCGCTGTGTTTAGCCTGCAGCACTGCTCAGAGCTCACTGTGGACTGCTTTGTAGACAAGTTGTTAGACCTCACAATGAAAAGTTGATTGACAATGTTGGATGTGGACCTGTGCTTTAACTGTCTGTTTGTTGGGTTGGGCTGTTTGTGACTGTCTCTTTTTTTGGATTGGGCTGTCTCTTTGCTGGGTGGAGATGTCTCTTCGCTGGATTGGGCTGTCTCCTTGCTATATGGGGTGTCTCTTGGCTGGATTGGGATGTCTCTTTGCTGGAATTGGCTGTCTTTTTGCTGAATATATGGGACTGTCTCTTTGTTGAATACATGGGGATGTCTTTTTGCTAAATATATGGGGATGTCTCTGGTGGATTGGGCTGTTTCTTTGTTGGATTGGGGTGTCTTTGTGCTGAATATATGGGGGTGTCCTTTAGTTAGATCGTGATGTGTCTTTGCTGGATTAGGCTTTCTCTTTGTTGAATACACGGGGATGTTTCTTTGCTGGATTGGGATGTCTCTTTGCTAAATGTATGGGGATGTCTCTTTGCAGAATATATCAGGATATCTCTTTATTGAATATATGGGGATGTCTCTTTGCTGGACTGGGTTGTCTCTTTGCTGAATACATGGGGTCGTCTCTTTGCTGGAATGGACTTATTGTTTTATATTAGGTTGTAAGAGTGTTAAAATAAAAGTGGGTGCACTGAAGGACTCGGTGGAATGGCCAGTGGGTAGATTTGGTAGGACGGCCAGTAGGCAGGCCCTGGGGAATGTTGGTGGTGAGGCCCAGGGAAGCCCAGGCCTAAAGCTGTGTAAAAAAATTCTGATGGCTGCCCTGGCTTTGGGTCATTGTCATGTTGGAAGGTAAAAGTTCTTCCCATTGACAATTCTCTGGTAGAGGGCAGCAGATTTTCCTCAAGAATTTTGCCCCATCCATTTTCCTTCTATCCTGACAAGTGCTCCAGTCCCTGCAGCAGAGCAACATCCCCAAAAAGGATATTACCACCTCAATGCTTTACTGTAGGAATTGCATTATTTGGATGGTGTGCTGTATTGGATTGGACTGCCACACATGTCGTTTGGTGTTGAGGCCAGATAATACAATTTTAGTCTCATCTAGAAAGAATTGCAAAAATGTTGGGACCGGCGCTACCACTTATAAAACGTGCATGTGCAAAATAGAAAAGTGCATATAGTGCTAAAGGTGCACGCAATAAGATATATAAAGTGCTACGTGCTATTTATGGGCTGTGCCTAGTGTACCATACTGTAAACATCATATGTTATGCATATACTTATACAAATAAAGTGCCGAGTGCTGATATTGCCAAAACCCCGTGTAGTGATTAAGAAATCAAACAAAGTATGGTGTCGGTAGGTGATTCACCGAAAACACCGCTGCTTACCACACTCTTTTGGCCGATACCTCGACACTTCTTCGGTCACTAAAATAAAGGATAAGCCTCCATTGCGTAGCATATGTTATGTCCAGACAAACAAACGTAGCATCCACTCACAGTTAGGGAGTTCACTATCAGCTTTGAGAGGTGTTCGCCGGACCGCTTCCGCGTTCCACCGGCTCAAACCACCGTTCCCGGAAGTGACGTATTGACGTACGTAAACCACGCCCTACGCGTTTCGTCATACGACGTCATCTGGAGCGTGCCGTCCATCTCTACTCCCGGTCTTTTTATAGGCTGGGATGGCGCCATCTTGGTGTACTTACTTTGCGACCAAACACGGCGGCCATCTTGGTATACCTATCCCGTAGCCTAGATAATATTTACTCATCATGTGAACTCCCTTCATGCTGTGTTTGCCGTACTTATAAAACAATAATCTTTATTAAAACGACAAGTACGACTAAACATAAATGACTATTGATAATTAAAATGGAATTAAAGATTTTTTTTAAAATTGAAATGTGCTAAGAGTGATGTGTCTGGTTTAATCGGTAGTGAGCCGATAACCAGTGGTGCCGTGATACAAATAAAAAATACTCAAAATAATTTTATTATGGTGACGTTGTGATCTAGTGATGTGTATTAATTATACTTAATATAATATAAGCTCGTGGGCCCACGTGTCTACGCAAAATAGTGCTAGACTATAAAGAAGGTGCCCATACATATACCAATCTAATCGGTGAGATAGAAATCGTGCTGAAAAATATTTTTGTTTTTTTAGAAACAAGATTAATTTTTTAAAAGGCAATTTCTCAGTAAGTCCATCCGCTGTACTGTAAGTCCATATCTTTGTAAACTTTGTTATTCTGAACAGATATGTAGTAAAAATCCATTATAGATCCAAGTTTTTCCAGAGGACCCAATGAATGTTATATGGGGGACCATGTACGATAAAATATAAAATATTCCAAAATAGGTAAAGAGTTTAGTCTCATATGACCCCCTAAATGCACCTTGAGGATTCTGAGGCCACATGGAAAAAGGTGTTATGGTCAGATAAGACCAAAATATCATCAAAAATCTGCTGCCCTCTGCTAGAAAGTTGTCAATGGGAAGAAGGTTTACCTTCCAACATGACAATGAACCAAAGCACACAGCAACAATGACCACACAGTGGTTGAAGGAGAAAAAGGTGAATGTCCTTGCTTGGCTTAGTCAGAGTCCAGACTTCAACCCCATTGAAAATCTGTGGAATGACTTAAAGACTTCAGTCCATCAAATTTAACTGAACTTGAGCAGTTCAGCAAAGAATAGTGGGCAAATATTCCAAAGTCTAGATGAGCAAAGTTAGTAGAGACTGATCCCAATAGACTAAAGGCTGTAATTAAAGCAAAAGGTGTTTCAACAAAATACTAACACAAGGGGGAATCTTTTTTCCAATTCTGTTTTAAATGTTTTTTTTCTTCTGACATGTTTGTGTTATTTCTTTCAGTTCTGTGTTATATCTTTCACTTGGATGTTAAAAAATTGCACAGCTAATACAGAGTAAATACAGCTGGATAAATCAAAAACTGTGTCTGTCTTCATTTCAGGCTAAAAATCAACAAAATGTGATTATTTTAAAGGGGGGGGGGGTGATACTTTTCTATACCCAATGTATGTAATGTATTGTATAAAATAACAACTACTGGTAGTATCCATCAGATGCCTGTATGACAATGGAGGAGAACATCTGGCCGACAAGGACATAGCGTTGTCTTACCATTGGGGGAAAATTCTGAACATAAACCTTAATGACAGAATCTCCAGGTATTATTATAATAAAAGCTGCAGATTTAAAAATATTAAAAGTGACAGTTAAAATGACATTGACATGTTAAAGCTTGTAAAAGATTTTAGTGACTGGGTTTACAACTATTTTAAGCATATTTTAACAGTTTGGTCAGTTTTGATTGACTACATTTGTGACAGGTTTACTTTAAAATTAAAAAAAAAAAAAAAATATATATATATATATATATATATATACACAGTATATACTCTATTTTGTTGTTGCAGAAGAAGAAAAAAACCTAAAGGGATTGTCCATCTTTGAAAGCTTTTTTATACAATTTAAGAAGCAACATTTACAAAATATATTGCATCAGTCTAATATCTTAGACTAGGCACGTGTTTATATACTCAGGCATATACAGTATCTCACAAAAGTGAGGACACCCCTCACATTTTTTGTAAATATTTTATTATATCTTGAAGAAATGACACTTTGCTACAATGTAAAGTAGTGAGTGTACAGCTTGTATAACAGTGTAAATTTGCTGTCCCCTTAAAATAACTCAACACACAGCCATCAATGTCTAAACCGCTGGCAGCAAAAGTGAGTACACCCCTATGTGAAAATGTCCAATATGGGCCCAAAATGTCAATATTTTGTGTGGCCACCATTATTTTCCAGCACTACCTTAACCCTCTTGGCCATGGAGTTCACCAGAGCTCCACAGGTTGCCACTGGAGTCCTCTTCCACTCCTTCATGATGACAACACGAAGCTGGTGGATGTTATAGACCTTGCGCTCCTGTGAAGGTCTTACCTTGCCTTCCTGTTGGCAGTGATCTTGGACATGTGCAGACTGCTGTCTCTTAAGCCCCGTACACACATACTGATCGTCAGCCGAACGATCGGCCGTCTTTTGTCCAGGGCTGTCGTGTCTGTTGAAAACTGCAAAAGACTGCACACGAATTTTGTCGGCCAACAACAGCCGACTGCAGAAGTGATGTCATGTGATGGTTAACTTTCCTTGTCTTTTTTCTTTTCTGAGCATGCCCAGTCTTGCAAATCTGCTGTCTGTCGGCCGAAATCTGTACTGACTGGAGAACAATCGGCCGTTCTGGTGTTGGCCAACAAAAATTTTAATGCCTGCATGACAGATTCTGTTCGGCCGAAAAT
This sequence comes from Pelophylax lessonae, assembly GCF_965119305.1. Taxonomy (NCBI): domain Eukaryota; kingdom Metazoa; phylum Chordata; class Amphibia; order Anura; family Ranidae; genus Pelophylax; species Pelophylax lessonae. The sequence continues at coordinate 199,589,937 of NC_138778.1, read as the reverse complement.
GCGCTGTCGGCTGTCGGAAGCATCATACTAACAAGCCTACAATCGGCCGATCGGTCGTCGACCGAATATTTACGGCCGACAATCGGTACATGTGTACGGGGCTTTATAAACTCTGTTTGCATCATCACTTGCCTGCTGTCTGGGTGTCACTCAGTGTTGATGCTGCACACCTGACTATATAATTATATATCTCACCTGATAGCTTGCAGTCCTTGCCCTTGTGTTTGTGCTCCAAGGTGCATCACTGCTAGCAGTCTTCTGTTCTCTGTGTTCCTTCCTGCATGACCTGGCTTGGCTGATGACTTTCCTGGCTCTCGTCAGACTATCCGCTACTGAACTCGACCCCGGTTTGGATGACTACCCGCTTCTAGACTCGATCCTGGCTTGAATGACTACCCCCTTCTGGACTTGACCCCGGCTGTTCCTGATTTCGCTCCTCACTCTTGCTGTGTGTTTATTGTTGTTGCCCTAATAAACTGCTTTATTTTACTTGCATCTTCGTGTGGTCTGGTTTCCTGGCACACTGACAGCTCCTCAACCATCCGTTTGAGGATGCCCAACGGATGCTCAATATGGTTTAGGTCTGGAGACATGCTTGGTCAGTCCATCACCTTTACCCTCAGCTTCTCAATGAACTGTAGCTCCCTCAGTGCCGGCAGCACTCATGCAGCCCCAGACCATGACACTCCCACCACCATGCTTGACTGTAGGTAAGACACACTTGTCTTTGTACTCCTCACCTGGTTGCCGCCACACACACTTGACACCATCGGAACCAAATAAGTTTATCTTGGTCTCATTGGACCACAGGAGATGGTTCCAATGTTCCATGTCCTTAGTCTGCTTGTCTTCAGCAAACTGTTTGCAGGCTTTCTTGTGCATCATCTTTAGAAGAGGCTTCCTTCTGGGACGACAGTCATGCAGACCAATTTGATGCAGTGTGCGGCATATGGTCTGAGCACTGACAGGCTGACAGGCTGACCCCCCCACCCCTTCAACCTCTGCAGCAATGCTGGCAGCACTCATACGTCTATTTCCCAAAGACAACCTCTGGATAAGACACGTGCACTCCTTACAGCAGGCCAGGCTGAGGTCAGGTCCCCCATATAGATCCCCCCTTACAGCAGGCCAGGGTGAGGTGAGGGATCTATATGGGGGACGGGACCTCACCTCACCCTGGCCTGCTGTAAGGGGGGATCTATATGGGGGACCTCACCTCACCCTGGCCTGCTGTAAGTGGGGATATATATGGGGGATCTCACCTCACCCTGGCCTGCTGTAGGGGGGATGTAGGCAAGGGTACAGTCAGTACTACTACTCTAACTCTTACCTTTTTTTTCACCTGTCCCCAGGCATTGAGGCAAGGTTTTCTTGCAGCACCACAGACCGGCGTCACCACACTTCAGGCTCTCTATCCTCTCCCCCTCCTTCTTTGCTGAATTGCTGTCCTAGTGTGATGTCCTGTCGTCCTCCGCGCCAGCTTCTTCTGCTGGTTCTCTGCTGGCTTGGTTCTCTCCCGAGCTGCGCTAGGCGTCCGCTGCAAGTCCCACCCCCCGACAGTCTCTCACCAAGTGATCACTCCGCACCGCACGCCTGTCTCCCCCACCACTCCACAGTGGGTGGCGCTAGCTTGTTTGGATTCGGTCTGGAGCTGAGCGGCCGAGCTGCCAAGCCGAGGCCAGCCAGTGAGCCAGGGGCAGAGCAGACTCAGGCGGCCATGGCGGGCACGAGGGTGATTAGGGTGTGCGCCCAGTGCACCCCGTGCGCATGCCTATGAAGTCACTCCTCACCACTCTGGCTGCATTTATTGTGAAATTGTTTCTCAAAATCATGAACCCCTTTCCGCTGGCCTCCCACCAACCCTTTATGAATTCTAAATGTTGGAAGCGTTTCTTGAGATTCCCAATTATGTGGTCACTGTGATTGGCTGTCACAGCGATCAAATGATAGGGAGCCTGTGCTACCGGCTCTTGATTGACTGGGATTACTGTGTGACCGGGAGATGTAGATGATAGTGCAGCCACAGTACGATTGATCACGCTCCTAGAACAAGACAGCCAAGCATATAAGGCAGCACAATATAAAGCCCACCTGTGTGCTGCTACATACACTATATTTTCAAAAGTTTTGGGACGCCTGCCTTTGCATAAACGTTAATGGCATCCCAGTCTTAGTCCGTAGGGTTCAATATTGAGTTGGCCCACCCTTTGCAGCTACAACAGCTTCAACTCTTCTGGGAAGGCTGTCCACAAGGTTTAGGAGTGTGTCTATGGAAATGTTTGACCATTCTTCCAGAAGCACATTTGTGAGGTCAGGCACTGATGTTGGACAAGAAGGCCTGGCTCGCAGTCTCTACTCAAATTCATCTCAAAAGTGTTATATCGGGTTGAGGTCAGGACTCAATTTGCAGGCCAATTAATTTCTTTCACCCCAAACTCACTCATCCACACTATATTGCCAAAATTATTGGGCCACCCCTCCAAATCATTTTTTTGGAGGGGGGATTATGGTGTGGGGTTGTTTTTTAGGGATTGGGCTTGGCCCCTTAGTTCCAGTGTGGGGAACTCTTAAGGCGTCAGCATACCAAGACATTTTGGACAATTTCATGCTTCCAACTTTGTGGGAACAGTTTGGGGATGGCCTCTTCCTGTTCCAACATGACTGCACACCACTGCACAAAGCAAGGTCCATAAAGACATGGATGAGCGAGTTTGGGGTGGAGAAACTTGACTGGGTTTCACTAACTTCTGCCTGTTCTTTGAGCAGCAATGGAGTATCACCACATTAGTGTTGCCCCACACGAGCCTTCTACCTCCTGTATGCACACACAAGTGACTCTGCAATTAAAAGAATACAGCTGATAGCAAGTATAAAGCACAAGCAACTAAAAGAGCCAGTACATATCTTTAGCTGCTTTCGATGCCCCCGAATACCCAAATGGTAGAGTTCTATTTGGACAAAACTATGACAGTTCTTGGTCGAGACAGGGCTTGTTTGTCCCCTCAGGCCTCCTACATATTCCTATTGGCCAGTGAAGCATCCCACCATAGCAATGAGCTAGTTCATATGTGTTGAGGGTAGATGGAAGTGTGTAAGTTCTAAAGCCAACTGGAAAAGCTGTAGCTTTGCCCATTTAGAATGGCTTGGTATTTGGGTGTAGAGTAGCAGATGAAAGCTGATACATGCATACGCAAGCACCCCTAGTGGTCTGCACTTTGCATCTTCTAGCTTTACTTTTTAAAAGAAACAGACCCACTTTAAGTACCTCCTGTTGTTACCACCCACAAAGCAGCCATTCTAATTGAAAACGTAATTTCAACTTCTGGAACAGCTGAATTGTAAAATACTTTCATGATATTTGAAGGAATTCACACATAAATTAAAGCAGTGTTTCCCAACCTAATTCCTTAAGTACCCCTAACAAGCCATATTTTGGGATTTTTTCCTAGATATATCAGCTGTCATTGATACCATACCATTGATCACCTATGCAAGGTGAAGGAAATCCTTAAAACATGACCTGTTGGGGGTACTTGAGGACTGAGGTTTGGGATCACTGAATTTAAGGATACTTTGATATATTTGCCTGGTGTTGTTCCTTATTAACACTTCGGGAAGCTATTATCCCGCCTAAAAAAATAGCAAGTGAAGTGCTGTGTGCTTTATGTCTCTTACCTGTGATGTTTTAAGCCCCGTACACACGCAACGATTATCGGCCGACCGATCGTCCGACTTTTGTCCAGAGTGGTGTTGTGTTGGTTGGAATGTGCCTAGACTGCACACAAATTTTCTTGCCCAACAAAATTCTACTTCAGAAGTGATGCCATGTGTTGGTTTGCTTTCTTTGTGTTCTTTCTTCACTGAGCATGCCCAGACTTGCTCATCAGATTTTTCCCTGTCGAAATCTGTACTGACTGCACGAAAATCGGACGTTGTGTTGACGGCCAACAAAAATTTTATAGTCTGCACACCAGATTTTTTTCGGCCGAAAAGTCGGAGTCGGTTGTCGGAAGCATCATACTAACAAGCCGAAAATCGGCAGATCGGACGTTGGCCGAAAATTCCCTGCCAATTTTCGACGTGTGTGTATGGGGCTTTAGTCCTGCAGTGGTTAAAGAACTAAAAGACTCAGAATGCCCCACCAGCCAAACATGTTGGGACTCTTTTGATTCTTCAACTTATGAAAGGCAACAGGCTGTAAATTTGCAGTACAAGATAATATATCATTTTTTTTTAGGCTATCAAAGACCTCATTGTACAATTTCGTGTTTTTGATGTGTTGAAAATATATCAGTGTTCTGAACACAGACATTGAGGTGTGATGTGACTGCAAAATCCTTTATAAATACTGAGCCTGTGGAGATGACCTTTAAGATTTGCAAATTCCAGATAAACGGAAGAATATGTTGATTTAATAAAATGTCAGTAATTTCATTAGGTTGTTTTAATACAGTTGAGGATATTAGCCAGAAGCCTCAGATGTTTTAATAAGTGGGAAATGATCCACGCTCTGTGGACTGGAACGTCGTGCGGTCCTTTGCAAATTGGCAGGTTTCAAATCAATGGTCACGAAATACAAAAACTGTCCAATGGATACCTTTGTTACCGAAGGACAGATAGCTCCAGCAGCTCCACATTTGTCATGTAGGGGTATGCCATCAGACTGTGGTCAGGCAGTAAAGTGCCTAACATTTACCCTAATATAATACTAAACCTTCTGTTTTATTATTTCAGAAGAAGAGGAAGTCAACACCTATTTATTATGTGTAGTCTTCTTCAGGAATGTCCCTTTCCTCCTAGAACTGGGGGTTCCAAGGTTGCTATCCCTGGCTCCCTGTCTATGGATGTCTCCTTAGCTTGCCATGTACTAAGGACACCTTGGCATACTCCCCCCAATCCAAACTGTGTGCATCCACAGACACACAACGTTGGCAAGCCATGCTCCTGCACCCTTTCCCCAGCAGTTTGACTGATGGCTGCAGGAGCCTTTTGCCCCACCATCCTCAGTGTCTCCAGGGGATTCAGGAAGGTTAAGATGCAACACTGATGGATTCTCGACAAGGACAGTCTGTAGATACAAGGTGCTCTTTGTAAAGGAAAAAAAAAAGAGGACTTTAACCACTTTACCACCGGAGGATTTTGCTGTCTTACGTCCAGAAATTGTTTAGTGGTAATGCACTAGGTCGGTGCGCCCCTATTTTTGTTATTTTCCTTAGGTTAGTGTGATGGTCAGTGGGAAGAATGTCACCTACAGTTGTGGTGATTAGGATGAATTATTACCCCCTTACAGTTAAAAAGATCACAGATGTCAGTGGGAAGTTATCTGAGAGGCAGAAATTGCTCATTGCTCAAGGAACCCCTGGCAACCTCTGGAGGAACCCTAGAGTTCCATGGAACCCTGGTTGAGAAAGGCTGGTATATATCAAAGCCCTTTGTTCAACATGTTTTGCTATCATTTGCCGAATCTTCAGGACCGTGTCATTGATAATATGCATGTGCAAGTTCCATTGGTTTATCTGTAAAACATACATGGGGTGAGACATACAGTATAATCACTAAATGTCATCACAGAGAAAGGGTTCAGAAATGATACATATTAAAGCCATTTGTTCAACATGTTTCACGGTCAATAGCCACTTCCCCAGGAGCGTGTCATTGATAATATGTATGTGCAAGTTCCCTTGGTTTATCTGTAATACATACATAGGATGAGATATATAATCACCAAATGTCATCACAGAGAAAGTGTATATGTGACATAAATCTTCATCGCTCACAGTAAATAGGATTTGTGACTAAAATCTGTCCTGTATAGCCATAAGGAGATCCCATATAGATGGAAGAACATGTATTCTATTTCTTCTCGAGATACATGTATCTATTGAATATTTTATGGAATGTATTACTTTTTATTATATTGTGTTGTATTGCTGAATGTATCTTACTTTTTATTACTTTTTTCCTGTCAAAAGAATGGATTTTAAAGTGTATGTGTTATAATGTAATTTGGAGCTGCAATCTTTCCCTGGGAGTGCATTTAAAGTCTTCCATTTTTATTTTTTTTTGCTTTACAAATAGCACAATGCTATCTATTACTTTCAGGATAATACTTATGGAGGAAATGGTTTAGGTAGGATGGGAATTTTACGTCTCTGTTCTTTTTCTTTATGGGGTAGTAAAAGAGTTCTGTTTTTTTTCTTTTTTTTTTTTTTTTAACCTTAGTGCTGTGAATTCATTAGGAAAAAAAGTGAAGCCTTTATATCTACTTTGATTTTGAGGCTTCTGTAGTGCAGGATAGCGAGTGTCCTATCGGAGCTCCGGTTCTTTGTGTTTGGGCTATTACTAAAAATAATTCCAAAAATTAAAGTGTATTTTCAGTACAGATAGAGAATTAATAAACTATTAGGGGTTTGAGATGACACACAGACTGCACTGGGATGAGAACAATAGCATATTCACTGTGGCGCACAGCCAGGCAGGAACCGGTTACCTGTTAGACAGTACAGCCAGCTGGGTGACTTGACTTTTTTTATTGCCTTTATCCAATTGTCACCAAGCCACGCCCATATTTCTAATTGGACAAAGAGCTGCACAAGTGCAAACCAGAGGCCCATGGTGCAGCGACTCGGCACCCCTCCCACTCTCCCTCTTCCCGGCCTCCTCCTGACCCCCATTCCAGGCTGAAGCTCCGCTCCCGATACTCTCTACTTACCGGTTGAATCCCGGTTCCCGACCTGACCAGCAGGGGGCAGTTGGGGGGAGCTGGGACAGCTTGGTTGGGGCTGGCCAGGGGGAGGAGAGTCCCCAGTGGGGCATGGAACTGGCCTCTGCTCAGACACAGTTTACACCATTCATACTAGGGGCAGAGGCGTAACTAGAACCTTCAGGGCCCTGATGCAAGAAACCATGAAGGGCCCCCCAGACCCCTGGCCGGCGCCCTTACCTTCAAGCCCAGGGCTCTTCCCACTAATCCTGGGGCTCTTTACACTTGTTGCATGGCCTTTTATTACGGTCCCGCAGCAGGATTCTTTCACAAGTTCTGCAGTGGGCCCCCTTCCTGCAATCTTGTGGGCCCACTTCCTGCAATCTTGGGGCCTCCCGAGAGTGGTGCAATGCCAGGGTCCGATTGCAAGTGTGACCTTTGCGATCCTGGAAGTTCACCCACTGGTTTGCTACCGGGCCCCCTGGAGCATGGGGCCCGGTAGCGATTGCAACCCCTGCAACCCCTGTAGTTACGCCCCTGACTAGGGGGAGGCCTGCGCTCTCTCCTTGTCTTCATCCCACACTCAGTAGGTCAGCAGTGGGGACTTTTTACTTCTCTTCATCAGGAATCCTTTAGGCATATCTGTGACAGAAGCGGTGCAGCCTTTTTATGGGGTATCAGAGCGGCCCAGGGGGCAATTGCCCCCCTGCCCCCTGGCCCAGTCCTCCCCTGGAGCTGCATCAAACTGATGAAATCACTTCTTTTCTCCTTCCACTTTTTTTTATTAAAATAATAAATGTTATACTTACCTGCTCAGTGTATTGTTATTGCACAGAGCGACCCCAAACCCCCTCTTCTGTTGTACCCCATTGGCGATCTTGGCTCCTCCTCTTCTGTGTCTGTTCCAATAGCAAGCAACTTACTATGGGGGCAGACGTGAGGACCCACTCCCAACCTGGGCTATGTGTGTCTATAGGCACATACAGAATGGGTCAGTCCTGCTCCCATGCCCTCCTCACAGGATTTGACTGACAGGAGCAGGAGCAGGAGCCAATGGCTTCCACTGCTGCCTCTGTGCCTGTGAGGGAAAATAAAGAGAGGAGCAATGCTGATTTTGGGCACAGAGAGCAGCCAGGTAAGTATTTAGAGGGGGACTAGGGGGAGCTGCTGCTGGAAAGTTTTTCACCTTAATGCCGAGAATGCATTGAGGTAAAAAAAAAAGTAGGTCTTAAGAACCACTTTAAAGTAGTATTAGATGCTTATTTTTTTAATGAATGCATCAACGACACCCTTGTAAACTTTGCCTTATACCTAACTAGGTTGGTATCTGTGTACACTTACCAAGCTAACAGTAGACGGACCACTATAGGTCTAAAAGAGCTGTGTCCACAAGCTTCCCAGTACAGGAGCATGACATGCATTGTTCTGATGGAACAGCGCAGGTGCTGGGGGAAGGGGCACAAGGGAGTGGCTTTCTTTCTGTCGATGCATGCAGTTTCTTTAAGTATGAGTCGGGAGCATGCATGCAAGAGTTTCTCTAAAGGACCCTCCAAGGGAAAGGAACCACCCTAAGGGCTCATGTACAGAAAGACTAGGTTGACTGTGTCAAAACGCGGCAAAATCGTGGCCGGCGGTCGAAAACGTTCCTATCCTGAACGCAAATCTTCTGAGTTCAGGAGAGGGAGGTTGAACCTCCCCTAACCACAGCAGCTTCTAAACTCTTGTAAAAGCCTATGTGTACATGGACACATAGGCTTTTATGTAGTTGAGTTTAGGCGCTTTGGCAAAACAACGCCAAAAACTCCTAAACTCAAGGTTAAAAGATGTAGCGTACAGTGCCTTGAAAAAGTTTTCATACCCCTGGAAATCTTCCACATTTTGTCATGTTACAACCAAAAACGTAAATGTATTTATTGGGATTTTATGCGATAGACCAACAAAAAGTGGCACATAATTGTGAAGTGGAAGGAAAATGATTTTCAACATGTTTTACAAATAAATATGTGAAAAGTGTGGCATACATTTGTATTCAGCCCCCCTGAGTCAATACTTTGTAGAACCACCTTTCCCTGCAATTACAGCTGCAAGTCTTTTTGGGGATGTCTCTACCAGCTTTGCACATCTAGAGAGTGAAATTTCTGCCCATTCTTCTTTGCAAAATAGCTCAAGCTCTGTCAGATTGGATGGAGAGAGTGTCTGTGAACAGCAATTTTCAAGTCTTGCCACATATTCTCAGTTGGATTTAGGTCTGGACTTTGGCTGGGCCATTCTAACACATGAATATGCTTTGATCTAAACCATTCCATTGTAGCTCTGGCTGTATGTTTAGGGTCGTTGTCCTGCTGGAAGGTGATCCTCTGCCCCAGTTTAAAGTCTTTTGCAGATTCTAACAGGTTTTCTTCTAAAATTGCCCTGTATTTGGCTCCATCCATCTTCCCATCAACTCTGACCAGCTTCCCTGTCCATGCTAAAGAAAAGCATCCCCACAACATGATGCTGCCACCACCATGTTTTACAGTGGGGAAGGTGTGTTCGGGGTGATGTGCAGTGTTAGTTTTCCGCCACACATAGTATTTTGCTTTTAGACCAAAAAGTTCAATTTTGGTCTCATCTGAGCAGAACACCTTCTTCCACATGTTTGCTGTGTGCCCCCCATTGCTTCTCACAAACTGCAATTGGACCTCTTATGGCTTTCTTTCAACAATGGCTTTCTTCTTGCCACTCTTCCATAAAGGCCAGATTTGTGGAGTGCACGACTAATAGTTGTCCTGTGGACAGATTCTCTCACCTGAGCTGTGGATCTCTGCAGCTCCTCCAGAGTTACCATGGGCCTCTTGGCTGCATCTCTGATTAATGCTCTTCTTTGCCGGGCCTGTCAGTTTAGGTGGATGGCCATGTCTTCATAGGTGGAACATCCAGATGTGCCATACTCTTTCCATTTTTGGATGATGGATTGAACAGGGCTCCGTGAGTTGTTCAAAGCTTGAGATATTTTTTTATTACCTAACCCTGCTTTATATTTTACAATTTTATACCTAAACCTGTCTGATGTGTTCCTTGGCCTTTATGATGCTGTTTGTTCACCAAGGTTCCCTAACAAACCTCTTAGGGCTTCACAGAACAGCTGTATTTATACTGAGATTAAAATACACACAGGTGGACTCTATTTACTAATTAGATGTCTTCTGAAGGCATTTGGTTCCGCTAGATTTTAGTTGATGGTATCAGAGTAAAAGGGGCTGAATACAAATGCACACCACACTTTTGAGATATGTATTTATAAAAAATTTTGAAAACCATTTATTGTTTTCCTTTAGCTTCACAATTATGTGCCACTTTGTGTTGGTCTATCACATAAAATTCCAATACAATACATTTACGTTTTTGGTTGTAACATGACAAAATGTGGAAAATTTCAAGGGATATGTATATTTTTTCAAGGCACTGTACATGAGCCCTTAATATGGATGTTGTGGCCAACGCTAAGGGGACCTTTAGATAGCGATAAAAAGAAGTCATAAATCATATAGTTTAGGCACTAAACCATATCAGCACATTACATATAGAAGAAGTCTATGATAAATGTATCAACCCAGCAGCCGTGCAGGAAAAACACCAGGAGTGGTGAAAAACAATTCTTCATCCAAACTTCCAGATAAAAAGTGCTTGGGGACACCTATGTATAATATGCTATCACAATCCTAGGAATCTATATATTAAAGTTTAACTCCACTTTTGTTGATAAAAAAACATCCCCCGGGTGATCTCTGTACATTGCAAGGATTTTAATAAACTTTGTTGCAGATTCCTACCTTTTGTTATTCTGAAGAAATCCTTGTGTGTTTGTCTGTATCCATGTGGGAAAGTGTATCTAATGGGAGTGGTTTTATAATTAGCTGCTGTACCCACAGGACTCTAATGTGGAAAGCTGCTGGGCCTACATCCCTTTAGACATGTTCTTATTGAAAGTATCTCGCCAAAAATGACATTTTTGTTGCAGGGGATGCCAACAATCTGACTTGTATCTTAGTGCAGACTTCTGGGAAAATCAGTGAGCCAATCACACAAGCAGGAAATTATGTTTATGGGGGTGTGGTCAGTATACATTCTGTGTACCAAACACCTCCAGGTTGCCATATTGCACTTTCAGATTGAAAAGGAAAGGTCATTTTTAACCACTTGCCGACCGCCGCACGACTATCTACGGCGGCGGTCAGCCCCTCACAGGCAAAGTGACGTAGGTCTACGTCGCTCGCCTGTGAGGGTTTAGGGAGCGAGCGCGCGCCGCCGGAGGCGCGCTCCCGCTCCCGCGTGGTCACGGACCCCCCCGCGCGTGTGACCGGCGGACCCGATCGCCGCCGGCCACTCTGCGATCGGCGGGGGAGAGGGAGAAAGTCAGGCAGCTTGTGTAAACAAGCTGCCTGTCATTCTCCTCTCTGTATGAGAGATGATCACATGGATCTACTATGTAGATCCATTGATCACTCTGCATACAGTTGAAGCCACAGCCAATCACAGTTAGAATCACGCCCCTAGGGACACACACAGCCCCTCCCTCTCAAATAAAGTTAACCCCTTCACTACCAGTGTATTTTTACAGTAACAGTGCATATATATAGCACTGATTACTGTAGAAATGTCACTGGTAACCCCAAAAGTGTCAAAAATGTCAGTCAAGGGTCCGATCTGTCCGCCGCAATGTCGCAGTACCGCAAAAAAAATCGCAGATCGCCGCCATTACGCGTTAAAAAAAAAAACAACAAAAATGACAAAAATCTTTCCCTTTGTTAGTAAACGCAATAACTTTTGCGCAAACCAATCAAAATACGCTTTTTGCGATTTTTTTTACCAAACATAGGTAGCATAAAACAAATTGCCCGAAAATATTAAAAAATTTTGATTTTTACATTTTTTTGGGGGGGAATTTCATATAAAAAAAAGGGAAAAATATTGCTATTTTTGAAATATTTACGCTCTTTTTTTGTTTATAGCGCGTGATCAAAAAATCGCACAGGTGATCAAATACCGCCAAAAGAAAGCTCTGTTTGTGGAAAAAAAAGGATGCCAAATTCGTTTAGGTACAGCGTCGCACGACCGCGCAATTGTCCGTTAAAGTCACGCAGTGCCGAATCGCAAAATACCCTCTGGTCGTTTAGCAGCCAAATCCTCCGGGGCTTAAGTGGTTAATAACATTCAAATACAATATGATTTGTGTCGCAATTGTAAACGCTATATTGTTTCTTCTTTATTTGCTGTTTTTTTTTTAAACGGCCCAGGGGGCAAGTACAAACCAGAGGCCCATAGTGCAGTGACTCGGCCCCCCTCCCAATTTCCCTCTTTCCGGCCTCTTCCTGACCCCCATTCCAAGCTGCTCCAGGTACTATCTACTCACAGCCCGAATCCGGGTTCTGGACCTGGCCAGCAGCGGGCAGTTGGGGGGGAGCTGGGACAGCTTGGTCGGGGCTAAATAAATGTAAGAAAAGGTTGGTAAAGGCGCTACCTATTGAAAAGTATATGTTGGGAAGATCTTATGGATACATACTCATCATAAAAAAATTAAAAAATTATCCACTGGTGATAATAAAGTGCAAGTGCAAAGTGGAAGCTATAATTGGGCTAAGTATCCAAACCCCCAAAAAGTGCTCAGTGCCAAAAATATTGTTTATGGTGAACCTTAAATAAATAAAGCAAAAGTGCACAAACTGTAATAAAATTTATTTATACAGTGCTGGTAGTGAATGATTCAGTGCAGGAATAAATAAATCAGTGTTTGGGTAATCAATTGATAATTACTCCTCGAATAAATAAACGGATAAAAATTAAAGTAGGAAGGGATAAAGGAAAAAAGCGTTTTCCTTTATTAAGGTGCTGGGTACAGTGCCCGTGAAAGAATAAAAAGGTTTGAAAGTAAATGAAACTGGTGAATTAAGTGCCTATACCTGTGATGCCCACTAGGTATCGCACTCACCATTTATAACCCTTCAGTATAGGGCAGGGATCCTCAAACTACGGCCCTCCAGCTGTTGTGGCACTACACATCCCATGAGGCATTGTAAAACTCTGACATACATAGACATGACTAGGCATGATGGGAATTGTAGTTCCTGAACAGCTGGAGGGCCATAGTTTGAAGACCCCTGGTATAGGGTGTTAGCTCTTGTTAATGGTAATCTTCAAACCAAGCAAAGTGATCCAAGGGGTCTTCTCTGTTCTGTGGTGAGCAAGCTCAGGTGGATTTCCAGAGGATGATCGTCTGATCTGGGTGCTCAAACAGAAAGAAACCCCATGGTGTAGTACAAAAATGCCGGATAAGTGCAAGTAAATCAGACTCACTATTCAGGCTGATCGAGATCAGTGCAGGCGCCGGGATGCTTCCGCGTTCCACGGCTCAAACTCCAAAACCGGAAGTGACGGTAGACGTCCTATGACAACACATGTAGGGTGGAGTTTCATACGTCAACGTCACTTCCGGTTTTGGAGTTTGAGCCGTGGAACGCGGAAGCATCCCGGCGCCTGCACTGAACATGTAAGATAATTCTAATTAAAATAAGCAATAAAGGAAAAAGGTTCCTATGCTAGTTGTATTTGAACATAATCATGTTTTTGCTTTATTAACGGAGGGCCGTCACTCCCCCCTTCATTTTCTTTATTTCATTTTTTTTACCCTTATCTATGCTGGGTTGTCCTAAAAACATAATCTCACAGGCAGCAAATTCGACTGTTATCTGCCAATCTGCTGCTGGGCATCGGCGTCCCAAGCTGCCATTTTCCTTTCTGATGTCATCAAAAGTTGCCTGTCTCGTCTTGGTTTATGCAGCCACCAAGCCCGTCCACCTCTAGCCACAGCTTTAAAGCTGATCCCCCCTCCTATGGTTTGCGTTGTGCATATCCCAGGAGGCTTCAGGAGCGAGGGAGACAATGCGAAAATGGAGGTGGGGAAGAGTAATAAAAAAAAAATGAAATAAAAAAAAAAAAAAAAAAAAATCAGTTTTTGAGATCGCCAGAGGGGGGGAATTTTGTGAATGAAAAGTGTTTTGTATGAGGGTAGGTCCACTTAATTACATAACTGGATTAAATGATGGCCTTTTATATTTTCTCCTGGAATTCAGCTGTAATATATTGCAGTTTCTGTGGAATAGTGATGCGATGGGTTCAGAAAAGTCTCTTTCACAGGTATGATTCTTTGAAGACAATGGACAGGTTTTTATTTGGCCAGCTCCTGTAGATCTATTGGTGAAAGCAGTGTAACCATCATATGGAATCCCATCCCTCCTCACGCTTCATATAAAGATGTTATTGCAGGCTTTTTAGGTGACAGCATAAGTGACGAAGACGATAAAGAGATGAAAGGCTGCTGATAAAAGCGAGCACAAGTGCTGATCAATTTTACATCAGCATTCAGGAATAATGAGGCACAAAACCCTCTAGTCTCCGAACAGCTAATCATGAAGGACACAGGGGGAAACAGACATGGGGATGTGTAGGTCTGCTCCCAGGGGATTAAGTCACGTCACCGATCGATGACATACACTGCCCTGAGGAACAACACATATTACTACTACTATGTTGGTGTGAATAAAATGAAGTAAAGCAAGGTTGGAGTATTTTTTCCAGAATGTCAAACAAGCCATTTTTTTTCTCTGCAAGATCTAGGCTGTACGTTCTCACTCCAAAACCCAAATGCCCTTGTGGTGCATACAAAAGCTACTCATAAAATGTATTTTATAAAGTTTTATTCATGTTTAAAAAGTGTGTGCTTTTAACTAAATTCCACATTTTTAATTTTTAGAAATTATATTTGCAAGTAAGCCAACTATTAGCTTACCTACTGCAGCTTTATCCTGTACTTGTCAAACACAAGGTCCGCGGGCCGAATCTGGCCCTCCAGGCCATTTCATGTGGCCCTCGCACCTCTCCTGCAGCAATCCCCTTGTTTCTGCCTCCCCATTGTCTAAGCCAGTGGTCCTCAACCCTGGTCCTCAGGGCCCACTAACAGGCCAGGTTTGCAAGATAACTGAAATACATCCCAGGTGATATCATTTGCTGCTCAGTGATTGCAGTACTCTAGTCTGCATCTCCCCAAGGTAATACTTAAAATCTGGCCTGTTAGTGGGCCCTGAGGACCGGAGTTGAGGACCACTGGTCTAAGCAGTCAGCAGCAGAAAGGAGGACAGAACTCCTCCTCCAGGTCCTGCACCTCTCCGTGCAGGTGTGGAGAAGCTTTTACCTGCCTCTCCTCCCCATCTCAGCAGTTGGCAGCAGAGAGGACAACAGAATTCCTCCTACAGATCCTCCACCACTCTGTGCAGAAACCCCTTGTCTCCATCTTCCCTGGTCCCAGCATTCAGCAGACTACAGTCCTCCTCCAGACTCTACACTTTCTGCATCGCAGCTCCATCCCTATCCTCTTCCCGACAGTAGCACAAAATAACAGGGTGCACTGTGATGTAAGGGAGATTGGGGGACTTTTGACTTCTAATGGTGGGGGGGCTCTTGACATTTGATGTAAGGGGGGGGTGCTCTGGACATCTAGTCTTACAGATACAACCGGCCCTTTGAGGGCAATCATAATGCTGATGCGGCCCGCAACGAAGTTGAGTTTGACACTCCTGCTGTAGAGGATACAATGTGAGCGCATAGCTGAGAGATAAAGGTTAATGCAGATAGAGCTGGTCCTCCTAACATAAGTCCAGGAGCTCCTTGGAGTTATACCCTAGCCCAGTGTTTCTCAACTCCGGTCCTCAGGGCCCACTAACAGGCCAGATTTCAAGTATTACCTTGGGGAGATGCAGACTAGAATTCTGCAATCACTGAGCAGCAAATTATATCACCTGTGATGTATTTCAGTTTTCTTGCAAACCTGGCCTGTTAGTGGGCCCTGAGGACCGGAGTTGAGAAACACTGCCCTAGCCTGTGTGGTCATAACCCTCATCTATCTAAACCAGTGATCTCCAAACTGCAACCTGGGGGGGGGGGGGGCGTACGTGGCCCTTTGCTTGCCTTGATCCAGCCCTTGGGGCCCAGTTCCATCCACTGACACCAATGATGGGACACCATTCCTCCCACTGACACTATTAAGGGCACTACTGTTCCCATTGATACCAACAGGGCATTACATTATAACCAATGATGGGGCATTGTTTATGCCCACTGATGTCGAAGCATTTTTCACCCCCACTGGCCAGCTTGGCCCCCTCTTAAGTACAGTAAACTGGCCCTTTGCTTACAAAGTCTGGAGACACCTGAACTACACCAAAAAAAAAAAGGACAATGGAATTCACCTCTTCTCTCGCTGAGGAATTCCTACACCTGCAACAGGCATATGCGTGGGCCGTGGGGTGTTGTGATTGGCTAGGAAATTGTTGATCCTTAGGAATGCTTGCCTGTGTTGGTGGAGGAAGCCTACAGACATTAGATTTTTTTGCTTGAGGAGAATATTTAATATTCTATGAAAATCCTAGGCATTTAACAGGCGCAAGATGCTAACACAGTGCGTGTTAAGTGTCACAAGATTGAGTTGCTTGTGTCTCTAATCCCAAACACCTAAACAAGTTATGCCAAAACATATGGTCCGTATGGTCTGTAACGTCAAATTCAACTAAATCCAACCTGCAAGGTGTATTCAGAGACACTTCCTTTCCTAGGGTGACAACGCCTTTGTAAACCTCAGACATGAATTATGAACAAAGCATATCCCTCTATACTGTGTACTTGTGTCAATCTAGAGCACCAAGTGTGATTTCTGTCCACTGCCTCATTCCTCTGCTATCTGCATGAATCACTTTTGACAGGTTTTCCTGACAACAAGAGAAAAATGGTGACAGGAGAGGAAGCTCCAGCTGATTATCAGTGCTGGGTGCGGGGGGGGGGGGGTGTCCCTTTCCTCCAATCAACTCTCAGAGCTCTCCTCACTGATGTAACTTCAGCTCTCCGCCCCCTGCTCTTCAGAGCTGAGAGATGCTGTGTAAATCCTGCACTTTGAATGGATGTGGGGAAAGACGGCTGTAAATAAACAGGAAAAACTTATGAAGGCAGATTTTTTTTATCTCTGTGTATCATCTAAGGCCAGTCACTTCACTGGGTATATGTGAGGGTTTAAAAGCACTTTAAAAAGATAAGTTCACCTTTGGGAACATGTTAAATCTTCGACCCAATTTTAGGGTGGAAGATTTAACAAGTTCCCAGTGCAGTTCCCCCTCCCTTGTGGCAGCAGTATGGGGAGGTTCCCTGTACTAGCGCTATTTGAAATCAGCACGGCCATGCGGGGCTCCGCTCACACGAACCTATCATTCAGACACACAGCTCGGTGTGTCTGAATGAACTACAAACCCCAACATCCTTAGGGGCTGTTGGCTTGTAGTTCTTAATGAACTACCATGGCACTGTGGAGCGCCATTGTAGTTTGTTGAGAGTTCCTGTCAGTGTACAGGAGACCTGCATGGCATCAGCAATCTGCTGATCGCTGGTCAATGCTTTCCAGGCTCCTGCAACAAAAAATAAAAAAATACAAATTTATTTACCTGCAAAAAAATGTGTGTAGCACCCTCCTAGCTGGGTGCTAGGAAAAAGCATTTATTTGGCCTTGTCTGCTTATCAGATGGGCCTTGATTGTTCAGCTAGGTTTTCATGTGTTCCCAGGTGTGCCTGTTGAGCTTGGGGAGTCTCCCCACTGTGTCCAATGGGGGCTCTCATTGGACAGTGGAGGAAACCTGACCAATAGCACACCAGGGCTTGTATCTATCCCAGAGGGCAGAATATGCCGCAATGCATCCTGGGATGGGATATAAGTCGGAGGGGAGCACGTGACAGGGTGTCTTTGGCAGGAAGCAGAGTCCTAGGAGGAGGGTGACGGCTGTCTCTCCTCCTGTCAGCGTGAGGAAAGGTGTCCTTGGCGGTTGGCCTAGAGGACAGAAGGTTGAGCTGAGCTGCAGAGAGGGATCCAGAGTGCTGAGGACCAAGTGGAGCTGCTGGGGCCGGAGTTTCCAGGAAAGCAGTGTCCTGTAAACTGACCACGGGTCTGCCTAGGATAGGGGACCACTCCAGAAGGTCAGAGGGATCCAGGAGCCAGTCAACCAGGAGAGAGGGCTTAGGGAAGGGGGTGCCAGAGTCTAAGCCCTGAATAGAATTGAAGCAGTGTTTACAAGTAGCTACCTCAGCCAGGAGGGCTAAAGGCAGCAGTACTTTGTGCCAACGGGGAGTGACAAAGTCAGTTCAGAGTTAACGGACAGCAAGTCAGCGTTAACCGGCATTGACCGACATCCAGCCAGCGTTAAGTCTGCGTCCATAGGCAATTTTCTCAGTTGTCCCATTATCTTGTGAATAGTTGAGCCAGAGGAGTATCCCACTCATTCCCATCGAAGTTCCTAAATAAATAAAAAAAAAAAAAACAAAGATGCTGGACTGTTTCCTGTCTCAGTGCTCACACTTGGAGAACATGCTTAAATATGCTGTTGTTGCTAGCGGTAACCCTGGCGAACCCACATCCAGCAAAATGGCTGGGAATCCTGCTACATGTGTATTTATTTTAATTTTTAATTTTAATTTTTTTTAAATTAACTTATCCTTTAAAGTGGATGTAAACCCCATTCACGAAATTTGACCTGGGCGTATATCTGTAGTGTTTATCTCTCTCCAAAGCCCTAAGTCCTGTACCTTTCTGCGCTTCATTCCTCTGTTATCGGCATGATAACTTCTGACAAGTTCTCCGACATAGGAGATAAAAGCAGCTGGAAATTTGTGTCAGGGTGGGTGCATAGAGATAGATTAGCAGAGAGCTGGTCTGTTCACAGTACAGCTCTGCTTGTTTCTTCCTTCCTCTGCCTATGTGGGAGGGGGGTGTGTGCCTTTCGTCCATTCAGCTATCACACAGTGTCTGTCAAGGCTCCACACCCACTGCTGGAACAGGAAGAGAAAATTCTAACACGCTGTTCACTTTTTAAACAGTGTAGAACGCTGAAGACAGTAGATAAACAAATAATACTTATGTAGGGAGATTTGTTTCATCTCTGTGTATCATCTGATGCTGTTCACTCCACTGGGTATATGTGAGGGTTTATAACCACTTTAAGCTAGTCATAGACGGCTCAGAATTTGTGTTGCAGATGGCTCTATCATCACCATCTGACTCAACAAATGTTAGTTTAAAAATCTACAGAGTGGGGTAAAAATGTTTAGCTGAACAGTGATTGAATATTTTCAAATACAGTAATTTTTGGGGTATTCAGGCAGATGCGGGTGCTGCAGTTGTCTGAATACAGTAGCTAGAATTGGAGATTCCTTCAAGCATGCTGTTTAGCACGGATGGTGGAATCTACTAATTTTATTTTGTTTAGCCCAACTGAACGAGAGAAATCTAGGTGACTGTGTTCAAATGCAGTGGTGCCACCCTTTACTGTGCAATCCACGGGTGGGCCCACATCCCCAGGAATTTCCAACTTTACCAAGTGACTATAAGATGTGCATAGTGCAGGGGGAGAAATCATGAACATGAAGTAAGGAAAAGAAACGGAATCATTAAAAAAATAATGCAAACCTATTTTACTTACAATGCTCTATAAAGCATAAGGTTACATATTTTGTGAGTTTCGTTGGAGCCAATGACCACAGTAAATGCCAACTAACATTTTTGTCTCATGAATATTTGCATTCAGACTCTGCTGGCACAATATTAAACAACCACTGTGAGTGTTCTACAAGAAGTTTCATGTTAAACAAGGTAAGAATAAATATGCAAGACATTTAGGTGAATAAACAGACATTGGGGCAGATGTTTTCTAACTCACCAACAATCAGTTGTCATCCTGGCCACTAACTGAGACATTGACTAGAACATGCATTCAGCCAGTTAAGTATCTAGACAACGGATATACACATTGTTCTGTGTCAGGTTAGGTACCTCCACATCAGGAGTGCCCAATCACTCAATCTCAAGTGCCAGGGGTTTAGGCCAGTCATTTTATTTAATATACCACAGCTTACTTCATTCATTGCCAAGTGTTAGAGATCTTCTGAGCTTAGAGAACACAACCTTTGACACTCAAAGCAGCAACCTCCTGGCTGCCAAGTCCACCACTTTTGCACACATTTTCTTGACCTAGCTTAGAATGTTGGAACAAGTAAATTAGCTCAGAACTATAATTGAAACATCTACCTCTTTGTCTCATACAACCGCACTGTGCCAAATCCAGCTGGTGTGCACATCCAGCCTTGCTTATCGGTGATGCTGGACTACAGCTGAAAGGTCTTTGACAAGAGGAGTTTTGGGTTAGAGACGGTTGTTCCTATCAACATAAAAGTGGGTAAAAATGCAATGAAGTCATGCTTTGACACAGTGTAATATGAAATAGAACTATGTTTGGTGGGCATGTCTCCCTATCCAAAGCCTCTGAGACTTGATTCTTTGAGTATATGCCAACATTACAGATGTGACCATTCCAAACTCGCTTCAATGGTCCTATTTTTTATACTGCCAGGGTCAATTAAATGTACCAAGAAAGCCATCTATGTCATTGTCTGTCAACAGTCTGAAAGAAAGCGAAGTTACACCGATCCAGGTGGGAATCGTACTCCCTCTAATGACAGGTCCAGTCCGTGGTCTGAGCAGGTATCCAGACAATAGAGAATTGATGGCAGCACTCCAGGATATAGAGGATAAAAAGTATTTCTTTATTCGAAATATAAACAAGTTGTGACAGCACGGATACAGACAAGCAACAGCAAGGGTTGACGCATTTCACTAATTTGTGAAACGCATCAACCCCTGCTGTTGCTTGTCTGTATCGTCGTTGTTACGACTTGTTTATATTTCGAATAAAGAAATACTTTTTATCCTCTATATCCTGGAGTGCGGTCAACATTTCTCCATTGTCTGACAGCAGCCAGGGCAGTTATCCCACGCCATTGGCGGTTGACACAAGTTCCCTCTCTCCTAGAATGGGTCACGGAGATGGACCATATTGAACTCATGGATTCACTTCTGGCAACAGAGTTAGCAAAATATGAGCAATGCCACCAAACATGGCTCTCTTGGAAAGTGTACAGAGAGTCCCAAGACCTTCAGGATCGTTCATCAAGGTGATTACAGGCCCGGACGACCCCTGTGAATGGAGCTACCTTCATCCTACTCTATCTAACTATTCCTACCACCTAGTCTCTATTACTTCCTCCCTCCCCCTCTTCATCTGGCATCTAACCCTTCCCTATCCCCCCCCCACTCTCCGTTTCCTCCTTTTTCCCCCCTCATAAAGCCTATGGAGTCCCCTTACCTCTTGTGGGCTGCAGAGTCTATTTTGATACCCCCTACATAATCTAGTCCTCCATTGTGAGGATGGGGGTCATACAGTTTGCAACTGTTATAGTAAATATAGGGCTTGATTTACTAAAACTGGAAAGTGTAAAATCTGGTGCAGCTCTGCATAGAAACCAATCAGCTTCCAAGTATATTTTTGTCAAATCTTTTTTGAACAAGCTGAAGTTAGAAGCTGATTGGCTACCATACACAACTGCTCCAGATTTTGTACTCTCCAGTTTTATTAAATCGCTTTGGCAAACACCGTTGGCTTATAGAAGAAGGCTCCGATAAGCACAGTGTTCCTAGACATTTTTTAGAATTTCACAACAAATCTACTGAGGGATTACGAGTTTGGATAATTGAGGCCATATCAAATAAATTGCCAGAGGCCCAACGTTTCTCTAGACTCTGTGAGCGCGAGACTTTTTGGCTTTTCTCTTTGAATACCCTGAAACCGCACGGCCTAAACGAGGAGCTTGAAATTAGTACCATTTTATAAATACATAATTTTATACATAGGCCTTTTATACATTTTCTTTTAATTCATGTTTTAATATTTACATTAATTTTTGGAATTACGATTTTGAGCATAAATTTTAGCATAATTTTTTATTCAAATTTCATTTTTTTTAAAAATCTTCTTATTGTATTATACATATAGATTTGTATATATATATTTATATATATACTCATATTTTTAACTTCTTAATATTTGGTACGCCCTTTATTTATCCTCCTGTGGGACCGCATTTCATGGACACTTCCATCGGTTCATAATTTATATTATATACAATCCACTGATCAATTCATTCCTAGTTCACATACTTTTATTCATTTTTTACTGATGATTTTTTTCAGTCTTTCTCTTAATCTTATTTTTCCTTTTTTCTACTTTTTTTCTTTCTTTTTCATCCATCAATCAATTTTTATCCACTAGCCCATTGAGAGATTAGTGCTACATTAACTAATATACAGCAGCTTTTTCGCATCATTTAATGTTATAATTTTACATAATTTTATATATCTTCTATATATAGACACTTCCTTTATTTTAAAATTATGAGTATTCACTATGTGCACATCGTCATAATGGCCTGTTTTTCCTGAATATGACTGCCATATTTCTGTAGCCTTTGCTCGTCCACTGTACACTCCTACCGATAGATCGTGTGTGTATATAAATCCCTGGCTCAGAGTGGTCTCCGTATTGAACACTTGAAAAAAGAGTGCGCATGCTCCGTACGAGCTTGGCGCATGCTCTGAAACGCGTTGTGTGCACCCTGACCCTGCTGATGTCATACGGTTGACGTTGCGTCCCAGCCTGCGTTCCAGCCTGCCATGAGAGAACGAGCCGGTCCCGGAAGACAGTAGCCGTCCTCTCTCCGTCCTCCGAATCTATCCACCGGACAGGATTGTTCCAACTTTTCCTCCCTCTTGGCAGTGGCGCCATGGACACCTCACCGCTTGACTCCGCATCGAGCTGATTATAGGTTTTTAATCCTGTAAGTTGCCATGATCTTATGTGCCTACATTTCAATAAAATACTGCACTTAGAGGCGCTTCGCCCTTTCTTCCAGTTTTATTAAATCAACCCCACTGTCTCTGTAATATTCCATTTTATGCTGAGGTGTGATACTTATTTTACCAGTGTCTTCTCTGTATGCAATTGTCTTTTCTTATAATGGGATATGCACTAAGAATTCGACTAGTACTGCACTGTGATTGTAGTTGCTCATTTCTATTTGGTAGCCCCTTTATTGTATTGTTATAAAAAAACATATTTCAATAAACTCAGACTGAACAAATAATAGAATTATGGCCTACCATTAAAAATAATGTGCGCTACAACTATTAAATGTCCATCTGCACTTTTCTCTAAGTTCATCTGTAAAGCTCCAAAAGATCCCATTGACCCTGCCAATGAAGTCCATTTAAGGCAGCTTCCTGCGATGTGTGCCAACGATGCTGCACTGCCCCTGAATTCAGAGCACAGTTTCCACTCTCATGTAGGCGGGGCCTTCTTGCACTACAGTGGGATGAGAAGTTATTGTGGGGGGTGGAGCTATCAGCATTTTCAGTGCTGAGTCACTAGCCTATAGCTTGTCAATCATCACCTGTCCACACCTAGCACCCACCCACCGCTTTCTGGATTTGCATCACTGCCTCTCTTGCTAAAACCTTCCCATTATGAGCTGCAGTGTCTGGGAGGGGGATTGTGTGTGAGACACAATTGAAGGAGGATTTGGCTTAGGTAATATATAGTCAGTTTTTTGTTTACTATATGAAATCATTTTTCAATTTACATCACATTTGGGACCTGTTTAGACTAGCATATAGTAGCATTTAAATTTACTTTAAAAAAAAAACCTCTGGTCTAAATTAAAAATGTTCTTTTGTTTCTGAAGTGTGCTATAGGTTCTTATTGTCCATACAAATTAGCTTTCTTGATTCATTTTTAAAACTGGGCTGTAAGAGTGATGGCTAGAATACAGATCAGTTACCGTGGGCAACAAGAAATTGTACCTTTGGAACCCTTTCATAAATCAATTCTTTAGAAGCAAAACTCTCTGGTGACAATTGTTATTACTTTGGTATCCAAAGAGTTAATAGCGGTGCATAGAATAATATTATCTAGTACGCCATATGATTCAAGGATTCCAACAATTGCCCAGGATTCCGTCTACAATAACATCCA
The DNA here is from genome assembly GCF_965119305.1 of Pelophylax lessonae. NCBI lineage: Eukaryota > Metazoa > Chordata > Amphibia > Anura > Ranidae > Pelophylax > Pelophylax lessonae. The sequence goes on along the minus strand of NC_138778.1, from coordinate 199,566,249 downwards.
TCGTGTGGATCAGAAAAGTCAATCAGCTTCTCATACATTTTTCCTTCTCTCACCCTATGATCAAAATGCACCATCGTGAGCAAGTGAATTGCTCACCAGATAAACTTCCTTAAAAGGAGAAATATCATCAAAATACAATTTCTTTTTACAGCTAGAGCACAAAGAAAATAAATATAATAGAGCAATTCAATTTACTCAAAATAGTGTGGGTTTTATGTTTGTTCGAGACTGCTGTAGGTAGAACAAGTCTATCACGTTCCTATATGAGGAGTCTGAGATGACAAGGGGGGCCCTCTTGCACAATTCATAACTGAGCACCCCGAAAAGCTAAGATGGGTCGATGGAAAGAAGTGCTGGCACTGGCGTAACTACAGGGGTTGCAGGGGATGCAATTGCAACCGGGCCCCATGCTCAAGGGGGCCTGTGCGTCTCCCCTGTACACCTGGATAGGAGGGGCGGCGGGGGCAGCATGTAGAGAAATCACTGTCCTTTTTCCTCCTGTAGCTGCAGGAGGAAAATGGAGGAGATTGGTTCCTCTGTATGCTGCCCCCACCACTCCTCCTATCCAGTTCACTTGTGTTCTGCTGTCTCTAGGCCCCTGTGTGCTCCCCTGGTCTCCCCCCCCCACTGTGCTCCCCCCAGACTTGAAGGGAAGGGCCCCGGCCAGGGGTCCGGGGGCCCTTCATGGTTTCTTGCATCGGGGCCCTGAAGGATCTAGTTACGCCTCTGAGTGCTGGGATGAGATGTGCAGGAGGACAGCTAGTAGTAAACTGAGGATACACAAGGTAGGTACTGGCAGATTGTGGTCACAAGTCAGAGTCCGTAACAGATGAACAGAAAAGCATCAAATCATAAGCAGAATCAAGGTCGGGAACAGGCAGAGGTCAGCAACATTTGGGCAGTGACATACAAAGTCAGCAATCAGATTCCTACTCAGAACTCAGGATTAAACATAGCAACCATTGGCAGACAAGAACCTGAGTCAGTTAGCTGAAAGACTATTCAGCACCGAGCCAAGCGGCACTCCAATTTAAATAGCAGGTCTGGCACCAATGTCCATGCATAATTGCCCGTTTGGCTAGGCTTCTATGCACAGACACCTGCACGCTTACGCACATGAATCTAATGGCTGGTACAATGTTCCTGTCAAAGTCAAACAGTGAAAATCTCTTATAGTATAAAATAGTGTAGCGCAGTCCATATATAAATAAACTCAATTGGTGATAAATAAATTAAAACCAAACAATTAATAAAAATGGCATTATCATGAATAAAGGAGAAAGTTCATATGGTGATATAAAAGATGATAAGATGATAAAAGAGACACAGTCCACTGGTGATCCGGTGAAAAAATAGCAGCAAGTGTGACTTCTGTGCTCATAAAATTCCCATCACCTGGCACTATCTGCCTCTCACCTCCACAACTCGACCCCAGAGGGTCAAACAGCATGAACAATCACCACGATATTCAGCCAATGATAATCAAATGGAAAACAGGACCACAGCCTCCAGCATAAAACCGCCTAAAGATCTATTATGGCAGAGGATACAGCTTCCCAGATCGTGCTCAAACATAAGGAAAAAAAGGAACAGATCTAGTGCTCTCTGTTGCGGTTTAAACGATTTATTGCTCAAATAAAAGTATTGCACTTACATTATATTGCACAAAAACGAGCATGTATTGCAGAGCCTGCAGCGTGCTGGATGGTGCCTGATTTCCGGGTTATTAGACAGCCTTCAGACCGTGTGACCAATCCCCCGGGGGTCTGATTGAGTCCACCAGTTTTTTTAGACGGTGTATTCATCCCTATGGGCCGGTACTTGTATACGGACTTGTGTTTGTTTACACCCGTCTGCCTTTAATTCGATCCAGTCTGCAAAAATAAAAAAACAGAAGGGGATCTGTACTCTTAGTTCTAGGTGCAGGGCCGGTGCTACCTATAGGCAAGGCGGCGCCCGCATAGAGTGCACATCAGTCGGGGGCACCGCACCAGTATGCCGCTGGTGTGTTAAGCAAGTTATAAAGCCGATGCTTTTTGTCTTCTTGGTCTTCTGGCGGGTCCAAAGGTGCAGTTGCGGGCCCGAGGGGCTTGTGGACCACAGCTGGAGTGAGGAAGTGAGCCAGGGCCACCACTATTTGTCTTCAGGCCGGAGTCCAGAGGTGCAGGTGTGGGCCTGCGGACCACGGCTGAAGAAATAGGTGGAGAGGTGCCGCAAAAATCTCCATCACCGTATACATGGGCAGGGCAAAGGGGGTGGAGTCAGGGGAGGAGCCAATGGGACGGCAAAATGAGGTTTCGCCTAGGATGTCAAAAATCCTTGCACCAGCCCTGTCTAGGTGGATCTGGGGCAGTCAGGTGTAAACAGACAGCAGAGTCTGTTTACACCTGGCTGCCCTTAGAACAGAGCAGGCTCTGTCTGTGTCTGCTCTGAGCAGACACAAACCTGTCATCCGCCCACTCTGCTCTGATTAGCATTAGAGTGGGCAGATCCATTGCTGATCAAAACAGTCTGCCCTGTGTGAAAGGGGCATTAGAGATGCTTACACATGCATCTTGGGAACCTGTACCAGACCTCCTTAAAAAAAAAAAAATAGACTCCTGCCCAACAGAAGGGAACTAGCATTCTTAAAAATTCCAACAATGTCAGCCTATATAACTCTCATATACAGTGCCTTGCGAAAGTATTCGGCCCCCTTGAACTTTGCAACCTTTTGCCACATTTCAGGCTTCAAACATAAAGATATAAAACTGTAATTTTTTGTGAAGAATCAACAAGTGGGACACAATCATGAAATGGAACGAAATTTATTGGATATTTCAAACTTTAACAAATAAAAAGCTGAAAAATTGGGCGTGCAAAATTATTCAGCCCCCTTAAGTTAATACTTTGCAGCTCGAGCTCAGTGAGGTTGGATGGAGAGCGTTTGTGAACAGCAGTTTTCAGTTCTTTCCACAGATTCTCGATTGGATTCAGGTCTGGACTTTGACTTGGCCATTCTAACACCTGGATATGTTTATTTGTGAACCATTCCATTGTAGATTTTGCTTTATGTTTTGGATCATTGTCTTGTTGGAAGACAAATTTCCGTCCCAGTCTTAGGTCTTTTGCAGACTCCATCAGGTTTTCTTCCAGAATGGTCCTGTATTTGGCTCCATCCATCTTCCCATCAATTTTAACCATCTTCCCTGTCCCTGCTGAAGAAAAGCAGGCCCAAACCATGATGCTGCCACCACCATGTTTGACAGGGGGGATGGTGTGTTCAGGGTGATGAGCTGTGAATACTTTCGCAAGGCACTGTAAGTACTCTAAAGAGGCACTGGCAAGTTGCAACAAGCTCTATGCAAATGCTTAACCCCACTTCTTGTAGCCATCATCAAAAGAAAAAAAATATCATCTGGTATCAGATTCTAGAGGAAGCAGCGACATTACTCTTTTCATCATGTGATGGTGCTCAGGCCTAACAACTGGCTAGTAGATCCAATTATTATCATAATAAGAGGCGGTCACATGCTCCATCATAAACAGAAGTGTTGGAAACGTTATGGTGCAATGGAGGATGGCTTGGTGGGGGATTGCTGGAGAGGTATCAGTGAGTGGAGAGGGGGTGGCTTTAAACATACACTGTGACTTTGCCTTTTTTTTTTTTGGATAGGGTGTACAAGGCATGAAATATCTGCCAGGTTTCTATTTGCTATTTGTGTCTCGGTTGGTTGTTTGTTTTCTGGGTGCTGGAAGACTGAACCGATGGATGACACCATTGCATAGATGTAGGATAAGAAGTGTTGCCCGCACAGCTAGGGATAGCTTCAATATTTGACATAACCAGTATGTTGACACTGCCAACAGGCGCCAGCACTCAATCAATGCACCTCACAGTTTTAATGAGGTCAACTGCAGAAGCCATATAGAAAAAGCAAAGTCAATAATAAATACCACCAACGTTTCCAGGTCCTTTGGGCCCAGATAGATCAGTGGTATTTGTTATTGTCTTTGCTTTTTGTACATGGCTTCTGCAGCTGACCTCATTAAAATTGTGAGGTGCATTGGCTGTGTGCTGGCATCTTCATTGAAGGATTTAACCCTTCCCTACGCTATCCAAATCAAAAAAAAATTTGGTTGGAGTGGAGTTTAAGAGCGGTTGTTTTTAATTAATGCTACATTAATTATTTTTCAAAACCAAAGTTACACTATAAGGCTCTGTTTACATCATGTAGGTGCGAAGGAGCATGCATGCGTTTTCTACGCATTTAGGGCAGCCCAATCATTTTAACGGGTGAGGGAAGTGCACAAAAGATGTCCCTGATCCTTTTGCAAAATTGTTCTGCACCAAATCGCATAGTTTGGCACGCGCAGATGTGAGGTGGTGTCATTACCCACTTCAGCCCCAGTGATGTACTGGTATGTCATGGAGGTTCAAGTAGTTATACTGGAATGATGTTTGCAGCTACAGGCATCATCCTATTATCATTTTTCAGCCGGTAATCTTGTAAATTACCTTTAAATTTTGTAAAAGCGATCCTAGTGGCTAATTAGTGGCTGGATTGCTTTGACAGGTAGCAGAAAGGGGAGAGGGACCCGCCTCCAGTCCCACCGGGAGCCCAGTACTGAAGCAGGCCATTCTGCTGGCTGACCATATTGATGACTGAGGACCATAATTTCCCCGATCATCTTTTTGATCTAAGAACCCGGAAGCGATGAGTATTTAGTCACTTCTGGCTTCGCTGGATGTAAACAAGCAATTACTGGCTAGGAAAGGCATCAGATCAAACCAATCTTGATTTGATCTGGTGCTTTTAAGAGAGAAGTATGGGAATTCTGTTTTGTTTACAAACACTCAAACTGACCGATCAAACACCACCGATTGCTCGGTTCTCACAGCTCTCTGCTCTCCCCCCGCTCTCACTGGAGCGCAGAGCTGTGGAGAGGACGGGAGCGGCTCACTGAGAGCTGGGTGCCAGTCCAGGCATGGATTCGGATCCCGACCATATGGTTATGATCTTTCCCAAGCTTGACCCAGCTCTGTGACGTCGGCCAACAGCTCGCTGTCTGCTGAAAATGGGCTGCACTCCTGCGATCCACAGAAGTGTAGCCAAAGGAGCTTTGGCTGTACTTTTCCTTTAAAGCCAGAGGAGACATCTGGGGTCTAAAACCCCAGATCTCTTAGCAAAGAGTACTTGTCACTGCCTATACTATCAAAAGGGATGTTTTTCATCCCTTGTTAAAGCAATAAAGTTGTTAAAAAAAATAAAAAATTAAAGAGACTTTAAAAAAAATATATATTTTTTTAAAAGTGCCCCCATCCCCCTATGTTCGCGACCGTGTTGGTCCTGCACACATACGTAAACAGCGATCGCATCACACATGTAAGGTATCACGGTGAACCGCAGATCAAGAGCAATAATTCTAGCACCAGTGCAACTGTGGCGTAATATTATCTTTTACCAAAAAAGAAAAAAAATGGGAATTGGATTGTGTTTGTGTGTACTAAATTTCATTAATATGTATTTTTTTACAAACAAATTGCGTTTGAAAAACCGCTGCGCAAATACCATGAGATGTAGAAAATTTTTTACTCTCTAGGGCTTTTGCTTAAGAAAATAAATAATGTTTGGTGGTTCTAAGAAATTTTCTCGCACATACGTACATATATGTGAGAAGTGTCAGAACGGTTTAGGAATTAATGGCACCGCCGCACATCTGCCAAAGGGCAGCGAGTTTCTCTGCATGTTGGGAAAGCGGGTCATTCTGCCCAAGTTCCCAACACGCACAAAGGCTAAACCTAATGCCAACACAGATAATTTTGCTGCGTGCATTTGCTGGCAACCTGCTGGCATTATATTAGTCTGGAAGACACTGGTGCAGATATACATTCTAGTGACAATCTCCAGTTCTGCACACCAGGCACACTATTACAAAGCCAGGTGCTCATGTCACACACCCCTGATGGATTGCTTATAACAAAGGACAAATAATTGGGCAATGCAGCTGAGTGACACATTTATTATCACCGTTTTTTGGGTGGGTGGACACACAAATTACAAGGGAAATCTTGCTACTGGAGTCTTCCAAAGGATATAAAAAACGGGAAAACGATTTTCATAGACCTTCCAGTCGTGTGGGTTTAACAACAAAAGTATAAATGATTGACGTACTTTTGTTCTGTGCGTGGAATCTGAGTCTGAAGACATGCGTTGTGTAATATCGCACACTCGGAGACAGGGATCTGTCTGCCATTTGCTAACAGGAGGCCAGTGGGTCAAGTCCCAGGCGAGGCCCCATCACACTGGCTGCTCTCCTTCCACTTGGCCCTCTGGCTCTTAATTATGATGAATGTTTCTCAAAACTAGCTTAATCCAAGTGCTGACAAATACAATTTGTGCCATTTAACGGTTTGGTACAAATTTCGTGGGAGGCAAGAGACGGCTCAGGATTAATTCATCAGTCTCAATTGAGACAACGAGCTGTCCTGTCCGGGAGAGTTAATTAGCTCTTTATAAGAGAGCGGAGAAATGTTAACCCCATATATACTAGAGCGCCCGTAGACCCTGCAATGAGGGCGTCCAAACTAAATATCAACTGATTTCTCTGTCCATGTGTTTACATAACCTAATTTCTGGCCGTGAATCTATGTACAAGAAGTCAGTTATGTTATAAATATGTGAACAAGAAACAGTTTTGCTGAAAAATAAAAGGCGTTCCACCCAGCAGACTCTGCTTTGCTCAGCGGGGGATCGATCCATTGATCCCCGCTGGGCAGGCAGATGACAACTCCGTCTCCACTCACTGTACTGAGATGGATCTGTCAGAGCCCCGCTCTCCTCTATGGGGATATCAGAAGAAAACGGACTGCCTGTCGGTGGATTTCACGGACAGGATTGGATAGCAGCGGGTGTCAGCGAACATGTCACCACTGACATCTGCTGCCCCATAGGAGTTAATGGAGCATCCAATCAGGTCTGACTGAAAAACTGATAGGCGGACCTGATCGGAAAGCCCGTGTGAAAGAGGCCTAACTAATGTTGGCTTTTCCATGCCCCACCTTAACCACTTGCCGACCGCTGCACGACTATTTACTGCGGCGGTCAGCCCCTCACAGGCAAAGCGACGTAGTACTACATCGCTAGCCTGTGAGGCTCTAGGGAGCGAGCGATCACGGACCCCCACGCGCGTGTGCCCGGTGGACCCGATGTCCGCCAGGCACTCGCGATCATCCGTTACACCGGAAGAAAGGCATGCGGCTAATGTAAACAAAGCCGCCTGTCATTCTCCCCTGTGTAAGAATGGAGATCATACGGTTCTACTATGTAGGACCGTTGATCTCTGTTCTTACACCAGTAGCCATGTCCAATCACAGTTAGAATCACGCCCCTAGGACACACTTAACCCCTCCCTCTCCAATACAGTTAACTCCTTCACTGCCAGTGTCATTTTTACAGTAACAGTGCATATATATAGCACTGATTACTGCAGTAATGTCACTGGTAACCCCAAAAGTGTAAAAAATGTCAGTCAAGGGTCCGATCTGTCCGCTGCAATGTTGCAGTCCCGCAAAAAAAAAAAAAAAAAAAATCGCAGATTGCCGCCATTACTCGTTAAAAAAAAAAAAACACAAAAATGACAAAAATCTTTCCCTTAGTTAGTAAACGCAATAACTTTTGCGCAAACCAATCAAAATACGTTTTTTGCGATTTTTTTACGAAACATATGTAGCATAAAACAAATTGGCCGAAAATGTTAAAAAAATTTCGATTTTTACATTTTTTGGGGGGAATTTCATATAAAAAAATTTGAAAAATATTGTTATTTTTGCAAAATTGACGCTCTTTTTTTGTTTATAGCGCATGATCAAAAAATCGCACAGGTGATCAAATACCCCCAAAAGATAGCTCTATTTGTGGGGAAAAAAGGACGTCAAATTCGTTTAGGTACAGCGTTGCACGACCGCGCAATTGTCCGTTAAAGTCACGCAGTGCCGAATCGCAAAATAGGCCCTGGTCAGGAAGGGGGTAAAATCTTCCGGGGCTTAAGTGGTTAAATATTTGACGATTTACCCCCCTTCATGACCAGGTCATTTTTTGCGATAAGGCACTGCGTTACTTTGACAATTACGCAGTCATGCGATGCTGTACCCAAAAAAATGTACGTCCTTTTTTTACCCACAAACGGAGCTTTCTTTTGGTGGTATTTCATCACCTATGCAGTTTTTATTTTTTTGCACTATGAACAGAAAAAGACTGACAATTTTGGGGAAAAAAAAATTTATTTTTTACTTTCTGCTATAAAACATATCCATTAAAAAAAAAAAAAGAAAAAAACAAATTGTTTCATTAATTTAGGCCAATTTGTATTCTGCTACATATTTATGAGCAGGGCCCTCTCATTCCTCATATATTGAATTGTATTGTAACTGTATTGTCTTCGCTTAAACATTGTAAAGCGCTGCGCAAACTGTTGGCGCTATATAAATCCTGTATAATAATAATATTTTTGGTAAAAAAAATCCCAATAAGCGTATATTAAATGGTTTGTGCAAACGTTATAGTGTCTACAAACTATGGGATATTTTTACTTTTTTTTTTAGTAGTAATGACGACCATCAGTGATTAATAGCTGGACTGCGATATTGCAGTGAACAGTCAGGACATTAACTGACACTTTTTGGGGACCAGTGACTAATACAGTGATCAATGCTAAAAATATGTAACTGTACGAATGACACTGGCTGGAAAGGGATTAAACATCAGGGGCAATCAAAGGGTTAACTGTGTGCCTAACCAGTGTTTTCTAACAGTGTGGGAGGTGCTTTTACTATGGGAAGGCGTTGATCCATGTTCCTGCTTTGCAGGAACACAGGATTAATGCCTTCGCTACTGACAGAACGGTGATATGCCTTGTTTACATAGGCAGATCGCCATTCTGCCTGTGTACTGATCAGCAGGTGCCGAGGGACATCGAGTCCGCGGGACCCGCTGATCAGTTCCCACTGTGTAGAATCACAGCAGGAGCGAGCCGCCAGTGGTGCGCACCCGTGCCTGATAATTGGAAGTGCAGGATCACATACATATATGTGAAAACTGCTATAGGGCAGTCGGTAAGTTGCACGATTTTGACTGGATTTTAAGCAATGCCTGTGTAATCTTGAGATCTATGGACCTCTCAAAATGCTTCAAAGTGGGATCAAAGTAGTGCAGGGACTACTTTGAAGTCACACAGATATGAGCGTGACTCATTGGAAATCATGGAGTACGACTTGTCATCCGACTTTGCAGTCCCAAGTTGCAGGACAAGTCGCACAAGTGTGAAAGGGACCTAAATACACATGTGGGAGTGATTTTATCTGCCAAAATATTTCTGTTTGTCCATCCCGCTCTGATATTTACCCAGGTCTGCCACACAGCACAACCCTGTCTGGCAGGGCAGGAGACCTGAGCCTTCTCAGTTAGGTAACACTTACAAGTCTTGTCCTTTTCCCAACCTGTAAATCAAAGGAGAAGCAGGAGACTGCAAAATCATCTCCCTTTTACCCTCCTCTCTACTCCTATCAGCATGTCCCAAGAAACCTGATTGGCTCTTTGTACTGTTGCTCAGTCTTCCTCTCTGAGCTCTTCTGTACAAGAACTGCAAGAGGATGCGACCAAACGAAATTCAGGGATTTACACTGTTTCAATTTAAATAATGTATTAAAGTAGAAGTTCTCCCTAAAACTAAAATCTGTAAATCTAATTGCATCCACAATCTAAGACTAACCTATCTAGTCCTGTTAAGAAGAAATCGCTATACACATGGGCATCCGCAGGTAGGGGCAAGGGGGGGGGGGCAAATGCCCCCCCCTGGAATCTCAACTTCCCCTTTCAAGTGGTTGTTAAGCCACTTTATACCATCCTGTCTCGCTCCCCAGACCCTCCCAGGCTAGTGACGTTAATTAACGTCACTCTGCCTGGCAGGGGCTGACCGCCGCAGTAAATTTACTTGCGGCGGTCGGCAAGCGGTTAAAAACGTAGCAGCTGTAGACTTATATGGAAAGTTATGTTAATACTATTACATTGAAAAATTGCTTGTACAGCCCTTAGATCTGTTTTAGCAGGTTTTGGTAAAGTAGAACTAAACTCAGCACTACCTACCTCCATTCCAACGATCAATTGTCAGTGAGTTCCCTCCACTGGTGCAAACATCTTCTCCCTGGTTTCTTCTGGGTGCTAGGTCTTCGAGCGCCTTGATTGGTCGATGCAGGATGACGCTACTCCCATGTATATCCAGGAGTTCCTTCATCCCCGGCACTGTGCCCTGAGCTGCAAATGCGCAACCCAGTCTACATTCTAAAGAAACTTGCAAACAGGCAGGTAAGTTTGATTTATTGCAGAAGAGACGGGGGCCGATTTACTAAAATTGGAGAGTGCAAATTCTGGTGCAGCTCTGCATAGAAACCAATCAGCGTCCATGTTTTATTGTCAAAGCTTAACCACTTCAATACCAGACACTTTTACCCCCAGCAAATTTCAATTTTTAACGCTGTCGCAGTTTAAATGACAATTGCGTAGTCATGAAACACTGTACCCAAACTACATTTTTTTTTTTCACACAAATAGAGCTTTCTTTTTGGCGATAATTTAACCACTTTACCTCCGCCCACAGTAATATTACTGCGGCAGAGTGGCTCGTTATCGTCTGACGACGTAGTACTACGTCGTCAGACACTCCCCCTTCTGGGCGGCGCTTGCGCGCCGCCGGAGGCTCGCTCCCGCTGTTTTCATTCACAGCGGGAGTCGGGCCAGGGGAGGAGCAGCGGCGATCGCCGCTATTCTGCCCCGATCGCCGGGGATCTAGTGTGGAGATCCGCCCGCCTGTGTAAACACAAGCAGGCGGATCTCCATAGTGACAGGGAGTGACAGATCGGACTGTTCAGCATAGCTGGACATCCGATCTGTCCATGACTCACTCAGTCACCTCCCCCCCCCACACGTTAGTAAGCACCAGGCATACATTAACCCCTCCCTCTCCAATAAAATTAACCCCTTCCCTGCCAGTGTCATTTTTACAGTAACAGTGCATATATATAGCACTGATTACTGCAGTAATGTCACTGGTACCCCCAAAAGTGTCAAAAATGTCAGTCAAGGGTCCGATCTGTCCGCCGCAATGTCGCAGTCCCGCAAAAAAAAAAAAACGCAGATCGCCGCCATTACGCGTTAAAAAAAAAAACACCAAAAATGACAGAAATCTTTCCCTTTGTTAGTAAACGCAATAACTTTTGCGCAAACCAATCAAAATACGCTTATTGCGATTTTTTTTACCAAACATAGGTAGCAGAAAACAAATTGGCCAAAAATCTTTAAAAAATTTGGTTTTTACATCTTTTTTGGGGGGAATTTCATATAAAAAAAATGTTAAAAATATTGTTATTTTTTCAAAATAAACACTCTTTTTTTGTTTATAGCGCAAAAAGTAAAAATCGCACAGGTGATCAAATACCACCAAAAGAAAGCTCTGTTTGTGGGAAAAAAAGGAACGTAAATTTCGTTTGGGTACGGCGTCGCACGACCGCGCAATTGTCAGTTGAAGTCGCACAGCGCCGAATCGCAAAAAGTGGCCTGGACGGAAGACAGCAAAATCCTCCGGTGGTAAAGTGGTTAATCACCACTGGGATAAACTAAGAAAAAAAAAAAAGTTTTGAAATAAAAATGCGTTTTTCTTTGTTTCGGTTATAAAATTTGGCAAATAAAAAATTGTTCTTCAAGAATGTATTCTGCTACATTTCTTTGGTGAAAATAACCTAAATCGGTGTATATTATTTAGAATCTAGGAAAGTTATGGAGTCTATGGTAAAATCGATCAATCCTGATGTACTGATGGCCTATGTCATTTCTTGAGGCCCAGAAATGCCAGGACAGTACGAATATCTCCAAAATGACCCCTTTATGGAAAGTAGGGAGGCATGGCAAGTTTTTTTGAAGTTGTAATTTTGGGTCATAATTTTTTGAAAATTAAGAGTTAAAAAAAAAAAAAAAAAAAGTTTACATATTTTTTTTTTTTTACATACTGTCACTAGTGCAGAACAGCTTCATCACATAACTGGTGTGGCTGTGATCAGGGGCTCTGACACTTGTAAAATATACTAAATCCTTGAAGGCTGGAAGACCTGGGTACAGCAATGACCTCCATTCCTCTCTATTTTTCGCGTTATTATCATAATAATAAAGTAGTAACATACCCAACCAATCAGTGTCCAGCACCACACCCCAAAGAAAGCATGTGGTATGTAGAAGAAAAACAGGGCTTTACCGGTGCCTGATAACCCCACTCAGTATAAAGTAAAATCCATAAAATGTATTCTTTAATAATATCAGAAAAAATATTAGAATTCAATACAAAACCCATACGATTCACAAACCATAATAAAATTACAATACAAAATCTAGAAAAATCACCACCCTCAATAAAAAGGGCTCCGTCCCTCCCACATTCACTGCATACATAGTGAACCCATGAATATGTTGGAGGGCCAAGCTGTTTCCAACATGTTTCGCCTGTATGGCTTCCTCAGGGGCATCAAATGAAAGAGTTCACACAAGGGGGTGACTATAAAAAAAAAAAAAAAAAAAAAAAAAAAAAAAGATAGCCACCCCCTTGTGTGAACCCTTTCATTTGATGCCCCTAAGGAAGCCAAACAGGTGAAACGCGTCGGAAACAGCTCGGCCCTCCGACAGATTCATGGGTACACTATGTATGCAGTGAATCTGTGGGAGAGACGGAGCCCTTTTTATTGAGGGGGGTGATTTTTCTATATTTTGTATTGTAATTTTATTATGAAATATGAATCATATGTGTTTTGTATTGAATTTTATTATTTTTCCTGATATTATTAAATAATACATTTTACAGATTTATGGATTTTTCTTTATATTGAGTGGGGTTATCAAGCACCGGTAAAGCCCCGTTTTTCTTTTACATACGGTCTGTTATTAGGCCTCGTTCACAATGGCGTACTACTGCATACACCTGTGCGAGGGTGGGGTTTCCCAGCACGGGGTGTGCAGGTGTTCCTTGGAGCCTCATGCATGCAGTCTCATTCATTTCAACTTGTATCCGGCAGCTGCACGGACACAGCCACTGCTCCCAATTTACCTTAAATGTGGGTGCACAGCCCTGAATGCAGGTGTGCCGTCGGGGCCGTGCGCACACAGCTGTCAAACTGGGAGCAGCACCTGTTTGATTAGAGCCGCTATGTCCCAACTGAGATGAATAGAACTGTCTGCACAGGGATGCAACAGAACATCCCAACACAGCCCTCACACAGGTGTACGCTGCAGTTCGCCCATGTGAACGAGGCCTTAAAGCGGTATTAATCCCAAAACCAAAATTGTATTATATTGCAGCTTACCAATCATTACATGTGGTGGCTGCAATCCTTTCTTTTTTCATTTCCCCCTCTGTTTTCACCTGGTGACCTGGCCAGTAACACACCTCCTGTATTCGTGAGACACAACTCTGTAGGGAACTATCACAGAAGGAAAGCACAGCAGTCAGGATGGCGGGGGGGAGTGGTGTTGGTTGGTTTGAGAGGTGTGTTAAATGTATTAGCAGATTTTGATACACTAACACATTAAAGCCAAACTCCAACTTACACTTTATAATCAGTTGTTACAATAAACAGCATTATTTTTTTACTTTTGGGATAAAGGTTTTGCATGAATAAATAAAAGCTGATCATTGTTGACCAGTGTTAAAATGGGTTGTCTCATCCATGTAAACTGATACATTCTGCTGGAGAGCTTGAGCTTGTGAAAAATAACAGACTTACTGGCTGGATCACCAGATGAAAATGGAAGAAAGCGAGCAATAAAAAGGAAATGAATACAGCCATCACATCTGAGAATTGGTAAGCTGCAATATAATACATGATTGCTTTTGGTTCTTTTTTACTGCTTTACACTTCACCGTTCTTACTGACAGTAAATATCAAATGGAACAGAGATCAAACAGAATGCCATGCTAATAAAATAAAAAAAACACAGAACAATTATAATTATTCGCATTCTTTTTGGCAATGTAAATAGATCTATTCCAGTGTCATCTTTCATTAAAAATGTTTTATGGTACCGATACATATTACAAAGCACACACTGCCAGCTACTGGTACTTGCTGGTATTGCAGAATAGCCATTGCTTGCCATTTGTTCTACCAGCCAGAATACTTCTCGATCTTCTTTGCTCCAGTTCTCTGTCCATCATACAACTCTCGGATAGAGAGGATCAGTTCTTCGGCGTTCTCTCCGGTCAGAGCGGACACTGCAATGATTTTGCCGCTGACCTCCTGTCGCAGGTTGTCTAGCGTCTTCCTGGCTTCGGGGAGGTCTATTTTATTGGCCACGATGATATGAGGTCGCTGGGTGAGGTTTTCATCGAATTGGCTCAGCTCATACTGCAGGGAGCGCATCTGGGTCCAGGGCTCGGGGTGCGCCAGGTCCAACACATAGAGGAGAATGCGGCACCTCTCAATGTGCCGAAGGAAAGACAGGCCCAAACCCCGGTTCTGGTGAGCTCCTTCTATGATGCCGGGGATGTCCGCCACTGAGAGGCCAACAAGAGAGAAGGGGTTACCATTTATTTTATTTCAGTTCTAATACATTTTCATCTGTATTGCTTTACAGTGGACATACAATCATTCACATCAGTTCCTGCCCCCCCCCCCAAAGGAGCTCACAATCTACTCTCTCTACCATAGTCATACCTACACATTACAACCAATTTAATTGGAAATTAGGTAACCTGATTGTATGTTTCTGAATTGTAGAAGGACACCAATCCGCTCAAACACAAACAGCAAACACAAACTTCAACTACACATTCTGATGAGGCGCAAATCAAGAGCACAGAAACTAAACTGATTAGGGGGTTGGATGACCTTAACTATGAAGAGCAGCTGCAATCGCTCGATTTATTCTCCCTGGAGAAGAGACGTCTGAGGGGGGACATGATAGCAATTTATAAATATCTTAATGGGGATCTCAGCTTAGAAAAAAAGCTGTTCAGTCGAAGGGATTGCATGAGGACTCGGGGGCATACAATGCGATTAGAGGAGAAGCGTTTTAATCTCAGGCAACGAGGAGGGTTCTTTACTGTTAGGGCTACAAGATTGTGGAATTCTCTACCACAAGAGGTGGTTTCTGCGGGAAGTTTGGTGGCTTTCAAAAGACTCTTAGACTTACATCTCAAGGATCAGAACATTCAGGGGTATGAGAGATGATTACGGCCACACACACCTACACAGGTTGAACTGGATGGACTATTGTCTTTATTCAACCTCATCTACTATGTAACTATGTAATGTGAGGGAAGAGTTCTAATTACTAAGCTGCCAGGTAAATATCTACTTCTAATTAGTCCCCAAACTACGGCCCTCCAGCTGTTGCGGAACTACGCATCCCATGAGGCATTGTAAAACTCTGACATTCACAGACATGACTAGGCATGATGGGAATTGTAGTTCCTGAACAGCTGGAGGGCCGTAATTTGAAGACCCTTGTTATATTGGGTGTAGGCAACTTCAGCACTCCAGCTACGGAGCAAACTACAACCCCCATCGTGCCTCTGCCTCTGGAAATAACAGCTAGGGCTGTCAGGAGTCTTGCAATTCCTCATGGGATTTGTAGTTCCATAACAGCAGGAGTGCTGAGGTTACCTACCCCCTGCCATAGAGCATGGTGGCCTAGACTTCATGCACACTGAATTCTATTAACCATTTGCCTACCGGGCACTTTCACCCCCTTCCTGCCCAGGCCAATTTTCAGCTTTCAGCGCTCTCACGCTTTGAATGACAATTGCGCGGTCATGCTACACTGTACCCATATTAAATTTTTATCATTTTTTTCACACAAATAGAGCTTTCTTTTGGTGGTATTTAATCATCTCTGGGTTTTTTATTTCTTACAAAAAAAAAAAAAAGAAAAAGACAGAAAATTTTGAAAAAATAAAAGTTTTACTTATTTTCTGCGAGTAAATTTTGAAAATAAATAAATGTTTCTCCTTCACTGATGTGTGCTGATGAGGCGGCACTGATAGGCTGCACTGATGGGCACTGATGAGGTGGCACTGATGAGGAGGTACTAATATGCCGCACTGATGAGCACTGATAGGTGGCACTGATAGGCGGCACTGCTGGGCACTGAGAGGTGGCACTGATGGGCACTGAGAGGCGGCACTGCTGGACACTAATGGGTGGCACTGACGGACACTGACGGGTGGCACTGATGAGCGGCACTGATGAGCGGCACTGATGGGCAGCACCATCAGTGCCCATAGTGCTGCTAATCAGTGCCCATCAGTGCCTAGATGAGCAGGCACTGACTGGCAGCACTATGGGCACTGGTTGTGGGCACTGATGGTGGGCACTTGTGGCATTTATTTACCTCTTTTGTAATCAGGGCACTGGTGATCAGTGCCCTGATTACATTTTTCTTTGTCCCCTTACCTGTGATCGGCTCTCTCCTTCCTCACACAGCAGTCTCTGTATGAGGAAGGAGAGCCGGCGATGAGAGATGATCTCATATGTTTACATATGAGATCATCTCTCATTGCATGGTCCGATCACGTGGTAAATGGCCGCTGTGATTGACCATTTACCACGATCTGTGATTGGCTGTGTCCAAGGGACACGGCCGACACAGATTTTCCCCCGATGCGCTCGCGGGAGCGCGCGGGGAGCCTGTTACTGGGAGGCCGTTTAAAGACGGCCTCCAGGAAATTCGAGTGCGCGCTGCAGCCGTACTTTGGCTATAGCGCGGACCGGAAGCGGTTAATGCTTTTTTCTCCTACAGGAGTTTAACAGCAGCAAAAACGCAGTAAAGCTGAGTTTTTGCATGCATATTCCTGCGTCTGACATTAATACATTCTATTGCTCAAAATTCTGGCCATTAGAATGCATTAGTCAATGAAAAAACAGGAATATCGGCGCAAGCATGAATAAATAAATGGATGGAAATAGATAAAAGCAGCTGACACCAAGGTAAAAAATATGTAAAACCCAATGTAAAACTGATAGTGAAATGTGCAGCGCTAAAACAATAAGACAATAAAAACATCAATGGATAAATGAAAAGTCTATGAATGGCACGCAGTAGTCTTGTAAAAAAGAGGAGAAAAAAGAGGAGAAAACAGTCCAATAAGAAATCCCAATGAATCCCAATTAGAATGCATTAACTCGGGAAGCCGTCTAGCATTAATGCGCTTTTGAGCGTTTTTTTATGCTCAAAAGCTCCTCTCCTGAACGCACAAGAAATATATTTTTTAATGCCTCTCAACACACCTGCATGGGCACATACACTATATTGCCAAAAGTATTGGGACGCCTGCCTTTACACGCACGTGAACTTTAATGGCATCCCAGTCTTAGTCCGTAGGATTCAATATTGAGTTGGCCCACCCTTTGCAGCTATAACAGCTTCAACTCTCCTGGGAAGGCTGTCCACAAGGTTTAGGAGTGTGTCTATGGAAATGTTTTACCATTCTTCCAGAAGTGCATTTGTGAGGTCAGGCACTGATGTTGGATGAGAAGGCCTGGCTCCCAGTCTCTGCTAATTCATCCCAAAAGTGTTCTATCGAGTTGAGGTCAGGACTCCATGCAGGCCAGTCAAGTTCCTCCACCCCAAACTTTCTCATCCATGTCTTTATAGACCTTGCTTTGTACACTGGCCAAATCATTTGGTGGAGGGGGATTATGGTGTGGGGTTGTTTCTCAGGGGTTGGACTTGGCCCCTTAGTTCCAGTAAAGGGAACTCTTAAGGCGTCAGCATACCAAGACATTTTGGACAATTTCATGCTCCCAACTTTGTGGGAACAGTTTGGAGTTGTCCCCTCCCTGTTACAACATGAAGGTGCACCACTGCACAAGCGAGTTTGGGGTGGAGGAACTTGACTGGTCTGCACAGAGTCCTGACCTCAACCCGATAGTACAACTTCCAAGGAGAGCTGAAGCTGTTATAGCTGCAAAGGTTGGGCCAAATCAATATTGAACCCTACGGCCTAAGACTGGGAAACTATTAAAGTTCATGTGCGTGTAAAGGCAGCCGTCCCAATACTTTTGGCAATATAGTGTAGGTTACATAGAAGGGTGTTTAGAGGTAGAAAAGAAAAAAGGCCTGTAAAAGCAAGTGTGCATGAGGCCTTAGAATACACTGCTCAAAAAAATTAAAGGAACACTTCTAATCAGAGTATGTCAACAAGTCAGTTAAACTCCTGGGATATTTATCTGGTCAGTTAAGTAGCAGAGGGGGTTGTTAATCAGTTTCAGCTGCTTTGGTGTTAATGAAAATAACAACAGGGGCACTAGATGGGCAACAATGTGACAACCTCCAAAACAGAATGGTTTTACAGGTGAAGGCCACTGACATTTTATTCCCCTACTCATTTTTTCTGACTGTTTTTCACTAGTTTTGCATTTGGCTGGGGTCAGTGTCACTACTGATAGCATGAGGAGATACCTGGATCCTATAGAGCAAGGATCCTCAAACTACGACACTCCAGCTGTTGCAGAACTACATAAACCATGAGTCATTATAAAACTCGGACATTCACAGACATGACTAGGCATGATGGGAATTGTAGTTCCTGAACAGCTAGAGGGCTATAGTGTGAAGACCCCCTGCTATAGAGGTTGCACAGGCAGTCCAACTCCTCCAGGATGGCACATCAACACATGCCATTGTCAGAAGGTTTTCTGTGTCCCCCAGCACAGTCTCAGGAGCATGGAGGAGATTCCAGGAGACAGGCAGTTACTCTAGGAGAGCTGGACAGGGCCATAGAAGGTCCTTAACCCATCAGCAGGACTGGTATCTGCTCATTTATGCGAGGAGGAACAGGATGATCACTGCCAGAGCCCTACAAAATGACCTCCAGCAGGCCACTGGTGTGAATGTCTCTGACCAAACAATCAGAAACAGACTACATGAGGGTGGCCTGAAGAACCAATGTCCTCTAGCGGGCCCTGTGCTCACTGCCCTACACTGGGGAGCCCGATTGGCATTTGTCATTGAACACCAGAATTGGCAGGTCCTCCACTGGTGCCCTGTGCTTTTCACAGATGAGAGGAGGTTCACCCTGAGTACATGTGACAGATGTGAAAGGGTCTGAAGAAGCCGTGGAGAATGTTATACTGCCTGTAACATCGTTCAGCATGACCGGTTTGGTGGAGGGTCAGTGATGGTCTGGGGAGACATATCAATAGTGGGACACACAGACCTCTACAGGCTAGACAATGGCACCCTGAGTGCCACTGGGTATTGGGATGAAATCCTTGGACCCATTGTCAGACCCTACACTGGTGCAGTGGGTCCTGGGTTCCTCCTGGTGCACAACAATACCCGGCCTCATGTGGTGAGAGTATGCAGCCAGTTCCTGGAGGATAAAGGAATTTGTACCATTGAATGGCCCCCACGCTCACCTGACCTAAATCCAAAAGATCACCTCTGGGACATTATGTTTCGGTCCATCTGACGCCGCCAGGTTGTACCTCAGTCTGTTCAGGAGCTCAGTGATGCCCTGGTCCAGATCTGGGAGGAAATCCCCCAGGACATCATCCGTCTTCTTATTAGGAGCACTCCCCGACATTGTCAGGCATGCATAGAAGCATGTGGGGGCCATACAAACTACTGAGGACCATTCTGAGTTGCTGCAATGAAATTTCAGCCAAATGGACTAACCTGCTGCATAATTTTTTCACCTTTATTTTTGGGGTGTCTTTGAATTCCGCCCTCTGTAGGGTGATCATTTTCATTTCCATCAAACTATGTGGCATCCTTTCCTTCCTAACACATTACCCAGTCCATACCAGTATAGATCCTAACACATTACCCAGTCCTTACCAGTATAGATCCTAACACATTACCCAGTCCATACCAGTATAGATCCTAACACATTACCCAGTCCATACCAGTATAGATCCTAACACATTACCCAGTCCTTACCAGTATAGATCCTAACACATTACCCAGCCCATACCAGTATAGATCCTAACACATTACCCAGCCCATACCAGTATAGATCCTAACACATTATCCAGCCCATACCAGTATAGATCCTAACACATTACCCAGCCCATACCAGTATAGATCCTAACACATTACCCAGTCCTTACCAGTATAGATCCTAACACATTACCCAGTCCATACCAGTATAGATCCTAACACATTACCCAGTCCATACCAGTATAGATCCTAACACATTACCCAGTCCTTACCAGTATAGATCCTAACACATTACCCAGCCCATACCAGTATAGATCCTAACACATTACCCAGCCCATACCAGTATAGATCCTAACACATTATCCAGCCCATACCAGTATAGATCCTAACACATTACCCAGCCCATACCAGTATAGATCCTAACACATTACCCAGCCCATACCAGTATAGATCCTAACACATTACCCAGTCCATACCAGTATAGATCCTAACACATTACCCAGTCCATACCAGTATAGATCCTAACACATTACCCAGTCCTTACCAGTATAGATCCTAACACATTACCCAGTCCATACCAGTATAGATCCTAACACATTACCCAGTCCATACCAGTATAGATCCTAACACATTACCCAGTCCTTACCAGTATAGATCCTAACACATTACCCAGTCCATACCAGTATAGATCCTAACACATTACCCAGTCCATACCAGTATAGATCCTAACACATTACCCAGTTCATACCCGTATAGATCCTAACACATTACCCAGTCCATACCAGTATAGATCCTAACACATTACCCAGTCCATACCAGTATAGATCCTAACACATTACCCAGCCCATACCAGTATAGATCCTAACACATTACCCAGTCCATACCAGTATAGATCCTAACACATTACCCAGTCCATACCAGTAAAGATCCTAACACATTACCCAGTCCATACCAGTATAGATCCTAACACATTACCCAGTCCATACCAGTATAGATCCTAACACATTACCCAGTCCATACCAGTATAGATCCTAACACATTACCCAGTCCATACCAGTATAGATCCTAACACATTACCCAGTCCATACCAGTATAGATCCTAACACATTACCCAGTCCATAATAGTATAGATATCAAGCAGGAGATTTTCCCCATTGAGATCTGATGTGTTTTTAAAGTGTTCCTTTCATTTTTTATGAGCAGTGTATATCTATTCCAATCTGTATGAAATATATCCAAAATGTTCTTACCATGGTTATATTATGAGTAAGCTAGAGACCCGGCAGATCGACTTCTGCTCAACTGCAGTAATCGCCACATACAGATCAAAATTCAGCCGATCCCTGCTGGGCCAGCCAAATTTCGATCCATTAATGGCCACGTTTAGGCAGCCCATAGAGAAGTCATTTTTTATTTTTCATTCAACTAGCAGGGTTGATATGGATAGGGGGGATCCTCCCCACTGAGTTAATGTATTCTGCCAGCAGGGAGACTTCCCCACGGTCAGAATACCCTGATCAACATTGGCAGGTACAGCCTGTAGCACTGATCAAACAGGGGAAATCAGAGTGTGGTTGTACAGAAGTTGATCGGTAGATCAATTCTCTACAGCCTCCCTTGTCCATACATGGTTTGAAATTCAGCCTGTTAAACTAGAATTTTTAATCCATGTATGGCCGGATTTAGTCCAATATAGGAACTAGAAGGGCATTTTTAGATAGTAAAGGAAATCTGCTCAGGATACAAGACAGATGTGAGTTTCTGACAAGATTAACAAGTTTTGTTTTTTTTTTGCACCTAAACTGATATAACAAAATGCTTCCAATGTATGTTAAACAGACCAAACGGAGAAAAAAGGAGAAGTTCATTGTTAGAGTCTACACATAAAAAGTCCTTTAGCACCACCACATGGCTGCAATAAATATAGCAACAAACATTTTTTGTACTGTGTAAGATAAAATAAAATAATTTTAATCATTGATTAAATAATTTTAATATATTGTTACAGTAAAGATATGTAGGATTACTTTTATCCTTTTACAACCTTTTGTAAATACACATTTAGAGGGTATGCACCTAAATTTACGTAACTACTATGCTATAAAGTTAGTTGCATTAGAAAGTATTCGGCAAACATTTGTTAAAAAATGGATACAAAATTAACGTGAGTTTTAGGCTACGTTCACATGTTAGCGTAGCGGACCACGGGCAGAATCACCACGATTCAGCCCGCGATCCGGAAATCATTGCAAATCGCGGGACGCCTGTGCATTGCCGTTGATTTGCAATAGCACCCCAAACGCTGTGTGATGTTGCCGCTATTTCCGCCTGCCAAATCGCGGTAACATTGCGCAAACCAAATCCCGGGTCGCATGACGCCCCAAAGAAGCTCTTGTACCTTTTTTGGGCGTCATGCGACCCGTGATTTTGTTTGCGCGATGTTACCGTGATTCGGCAGGCGGAAATCGCGGCAACATCGCACAGCGTTTGGGGTGCCATTGCAAATCAACGGCAACACACAGGCGTCCCGTGGTTTGCAATGATTTATGGATGGTGATTCTGCCCGCGGTCCGCTACGCTAACATGTGACCGTAGCCTAAGTGATATCAGACTATCTTGCATTTCTGTATCTCGCATTATAATACCATGCTATGAATCATCTCTGTATTATATGATATTGTACCTATTTTGTTGTTCATTGCTCTGATGGATGCTTTGTTCTTTTACAAAGGATTTGAAAAAAACAATGGATACATAATAAAAGTTAAAAAATCACTTATATTTGGATATACTTTTTAGACAAAGGTTTCACGCAAAGATATCCCAACTACCCATGATGCCGAGCCCTGGTCAGGATGGAACAATCTTTAGGCATTAGTCCAAGCACCTCACTACATAATAGTCAAAACACCCAGTGTGTAAATGTATGACCAACAGGACAGCCATAGCAGTGATGTTTTAAAGGATAAGTTCACCTTTATAGAAAAAATAATACATTTTCATATATTTGCAGAAAAAAAAAGTGGATTAAATATTTTTTCTTGCAGGAGCCTGGAAAGCCTTGAACATGCAATCAGTAGATCGCGGGTGCAACGTGGGTGTCCTACAGCTTTCAGACAGTACCTCTGTGTTGGCTGTTTCTGTGAAAGCTGGAGGACATGTCAGTGAACTCATGAGCAAACTCAGCGGACATGTCAGTGAACTCATGAGCGAACTCAGCAGACATGTCAGTGAACTCAGTGAGCTCATCAGCGCCCCCCTTAGCCCATTGAAAATGCAATCTGTTGCAGTGGAAACGGTACTTGTAGTTTATTCATTCACAGGAACCTATGAATGAATGATGCGGCTATATGGGCAGAGCCACGCACAGCCATGCAATTTTTAAAAAGTAACAGTGGTCGTGGGGAGAAGTACCCCCGTCCGCTGTCACAGGGAGGAGGAGGATCAGGGGGTACGGGGGCAGGAGCTGGAACAGGGTACACGTTCCTTCCTAAATACGGGTGGTACATGTAACATGTTCTAAGGGTGAACTTCTCCTTTGTATTGTGTATATAATAGAAATTCAAACTGAAAAAGCTAGCATTAACTGCAGTATTTTATTCAACTTAATGTTATGTATATGCTGTTTTATTTAAGTTTATATAAAGTTTATTTCAGTTTAGTTTTTTCATTTTTTTTATTTTGATGAATCACATACAAAAAAACTGCGCAATAATATTAATCAAATTTCATCCTTAAAAAAATTGCATACCAAAAACACTGGTGAAATGGTTTACTTTAAAGCGGTAGTAAACCGCCATGCTTTTTTTTTTGTAAACCTGCGAGTTAAAGTTATAATATGCTAGTATGCATCGCATACTAGTACATTAGGTTATCTAAAAAAGAAGCCCTCCAGCGACGAGCTGTCAATGCTGACAGGGCTTCCATCTTCACCCGGTCTTCCTTCCGGGTTTGCATCCTCCGACCATCTGATTGGCCACGCCACGATGACATCACAGGAGCCGCTATTCATGGCACTGGATTCTGAAGGAACGGCACGGGCATGCTGCTTCTTCAGAGCGCATGCGCCAGTGACGTCACCGGCCCGTTCACAAGTAAATATCTCCTAAACAGTGCACGTTAGGAGATTTACTGTACCTACAGGTAAATATCAACCATGGGAGATTAGTCGCACTTTAACAAACCCCAGGCTTTCCCTTCATAAATGAAGATGCCATTTTTAAATAGGAACCAAAGAGAAGAGGTAGGATTAATATTTTTTGTGACCGCTCTTTGTAATATTTAAAGCATAAATTAACTTTGAATTTAAATCAACTAAATACTTTCTAGGTGCATCAAAATGAAAGGTAAATCAAAATGAAAGGTAAACAAAGTCTCCCAGCTCATTTCATTTCTACAGCAGCCACAGCTACAGAATAGGACCCTTGTTCTCTGTGTGGAAGCAGAGGCTTCTCTACAGAGGTCTGACAAACCTTAGTCAGATCTATAGTTCTGCAATCAGCTAAGTTCATGCTCCCTGCTGATTGGAGAGCTGTGGGCATGCTGGACCTCTGCAGAGAGGCCACTGCTTCCACACAGAAAGCAGGGGTCTGTTTCTGCAGCATAGTAGCAGGGGACAGGTTTTACTAATCAGGCTGTAGCTGCTTTAAAAATAAATAAAACTAGGAACAGGAAGGTTAGGGGATTAAAGTTTTATTCACACAGACATCCCAACTGAAGCTTTAGCCCTACCTTGACAGTGAAGGAAAGAAATAGCTTACATCTGATCAATAGACCAGGACCTCAAAACTCATGTCACCTTAAAGTGTTACCAAACCCAGGACCTGCATTCATATCTGGTCTCTCACAGTACACAGAACATGGAAATGCAATTATTTCAGGAAATATAACCTGATAAATACCTTTTCTCATTAGCTGTTTATAACAGTAGGAGGAGTATTCATACTGCACTGAGCTGTCCTAACAGTATGCAGGACCCCTGACCTTCTGTCTGGACGGTGCTGATTGGCCCTGTGCTGATCACATGCACTCTCCCAAGAAAAAAAAATAAATAAAACTCTAGCAATACACACCAAACTGAGCATGTGCAGCTTGACTCCAAAGGCTCTGTTTTATCCGGACATGTTCTGGAGTCAGTGAAAGGAGGAGGAGGATCAGAGAAGACAGGATCAAACAGCCTTTTTACACAATGCAGAGGATTAACTCCTTAGGTTCCACAATGAGTATAACAAGTATGCTTTACTGCATATGCAGACTGATTTTACTGTTGTGGTTTTAGTAACACTTTAATAGTTCAGCATTTTCTAAATGCCTAAATAAGCAAGCAGCATGGAGAAGCTGCAGCCAAGATTGTTAAAGCATAACAAAATATTTTTTCATGCACGGTATACTTAAACTCATGCATGCATTTTTTTTCCCCTAGAAGTCAAACATTTTTTTCTGAGAAAAGCCTGGACTTACCTGCAATCTGTTCATAGTCTTGGTAATTGATGACGCCAACATGGGGGTTGAGGGTGGTGAAAGGATATGCCGCCACAGCTGGTCGGGCATTGGAAAGAAGACGTAACAGGGAAGACTTTCCAGCATTAGGAAAACCAACCTAGAAGAGAACGTGTGCTTGTTTTAGGAGGCCTTTATGAAATGTTTTAAATACATGGATACAATTATAATAAAGGTTTAATGAGTGCTTCCATCTGTCCACAAGTGCTGATTTTCAGGCAGGATAACAGTGCTAATATCTCTGCTTAGGGCTTTCCATTTGCAGCACCAGACAGTGTTTCCATGAATACATGTAAAATTCATTCTCAGCTGTTGTTTAGTTGTCAGGGTAGAAGGTTGCGACAGGTAGAATTTTTATAATACAAAGTTTTCAGATTTATGAGATAGAGAGGATGCATAGAGAGAAGGGATTTTAAGTGATTTTAAGCACTTGCCGACTGCCTAACGCCGATCTACGTCAGCAGTCAGCCCCTCACAGGCAAAGCGACGTAGGTCTACGTCGCTAGCCTGTGAGGCTCTAGGGAGCGAGCGCGCGCCGCCGGAGCCGCACCCGCTCGCTCACGGACCCCCCCCCCCGCGTGTAATGTAAACACAGCCGCCTGTCATTCTCCTCTGTGTAACAATGGAGATCACACGGTTCTACTATGTAGGACCGTTGATCTCTGTTCTTACACCAGTAGCCACATCCAATCACAGTTAGAATCACACCCCTAGGGACACACTTAAACCCTCCCTCTCAAATAAAGTTAACTCCTTCCCTGCCAGTGTCATTTTTACAGTAACAGTGCATATGTATAGCACTGATTACTGTAGTAACGTCACTGGTAACCCCAAAAGTGTCAAAAATGTCAGTCAAGGGTCCGATCTGTCTACCGCAATGTCGCAGTCCCGCAAAAAAAAAAAAATCGCAGATCGCCGCCATTACTCGTTAAAAAAAAAAACAACAAAAATTACAAAAATCTTTCCCTTTGTTAGTAAACGCAATAACTTTTGCGCAAACCAAAAGAAAGCTCTGTTTGTGGGAAAAAAAGGACGACAAATTCATTTAGGTACAGCGTCGCACGGCCGCGCAATTGTCCGTTAAAGTCACGCAGTGCCGAATCGCAAAATAGGCCCTGGTCAGGAAGGGGGTAAAATCTTCCGGGAATTAAGTGGTTAAAGGTTTTTTCCATTAAAAAAAAAAATTGTCATAGTTACCCGCTCTGAGTAGTGGTTTTGCACAGAACAGCCTGGATCCTCCTCTTCTTCTCAGGTCCCCTGGGCACTCCTGGCTCTTGCCCTTTGACCAGTACCCCCAAAAGCAAGCTGCTTGCTATGGTGGTACTGGTGTGTGCTCCCTTCTAAGCCCCACTCTATGCATCCATAAGATAAATAGAGCCGCGGCTTGGCCCCACATTCCCGCTCTCTCCTCATTGGCTCACTGGCTGCGATTGACAGCAGTGGGAGCCAATGGTTCCCGCTGCTGTGTCTCAGCAAATGAGGAGTGAAAGACCAGTGACAGTGAGGGTCCAGTGAGACAGCGACATTGAGGGATTGAGGGGGTTCAGGTGAGTATAAGGGAGGGGCTGTGGGGAGAGGTACACCAAGAAGGTTTTTTACCTTCATGCATAGGATGCATGAATGTAATAATCCTTAGCCATTACTTTATCCACTTCCAGTCTTGGCCAGTTCTGGCATTCCTCTCCTACATGTAAAAAACATTTATTTTTTCTGCTAGAAAATTAATTAGAACCCCCAAACATTATATATATATTTTTTAGTAGAGGCCCTAGAGAAAAAAATTGTGGGCATTGCATATTTTTATGTCACACGATAATTGTGCAGCTTTTTGTTTTCAAATGCAAATTAAAAAAAAAAATACATTTGATTGGATTTTAATGCACAAAAACACAATAGAATACCAAATTATTTGTTAGAATATAAAAGATCATTTTACGCGGAATAAATTGATACCAAGCATGTGATGCTTTAAAATTACGCCCGCCCATAGAACAGCACCAAATTACGGTATTTAAAAATCTCCATAGGTGACGTTTTAAAAACCTTTGCAAGTCTGCAGTTTAGCGTTACACAGAAGGTCTGGCACTAAAATTATTTCTCTCGCTCTGATGTTCTTGGCGATACCTCACATGTGTGGTGTGGTCACCGTTTACATATGGGTGCGTGACCTACATGCGCGTTCTCAGTGAGCAAGGGGCCACTTTAAAATTTTTATTTTATTATTATTTTTAACAGCATAACTTTAACTTTTTTTTATAAACTTTGTTATTACAAGGGTTGAGCAACATGAGCCATGACAGGTCCTCTTTATAGAGAGATCTGGGGTCTTTTAGACCTCAGATCTCTCCCTGTCCTCCAATGCAGCTGCTCAGACACAGATCCGTCTGATTGGCTACTTCCCTGGCTAGTAACAGCCAGGTAAACAAAGAACCGAAACAGGAAGTGGCTAAATCCTTGTCGCTTCCTGTTTCTGATGTCAGACAGTGGAAGGAACAACATATGTTTATCTTACTGTGTGCCCGGAGCTGGATGCCACCGGTCGCATCCTTACTGGGCTCTCTGATCGCACAGGGGAGCCCAGTTCAGGCGGCCGGGGTGGGACCCCTTTCCGTCACCTGTAAAAGTATTCCAGCGGGTCATTAACTGCTCAGATTACTTTTACTTTGTGCAGAACAGACGGCCATAAAAGAGGAATATTTTGATCATTGCTGCAGCAATGACTGAGACATCACCCTTCCCGTCCGAGGACGTTTATAAAAAGTATGACGGATAGGAAGTGGTTAAAAAAAAAAGATCCAAAACAGATTTTAAGGTTAACCTAAGAGTACAACAGTACCATGCCAGTATGTGCCATAGTCTTCAGTTCCAGCTGGAGGGACTTCTCTTCCCCGAGTTCTCCGAGTGTTGTCGTTACTGGAGCTCGGTTCTCATTGCTGAGGAAGAACCGGTTTCCTTTTCCACCAATCCCACCGTAAACAGCTACAAACTCCTCGCCTGGGGTGGAGAGATCTGCAAGGACCACACCATCTTCCTTCACCAGCGTTCCGATGGGAACCTAAAAATATGCAGAAAGTGTCATCTTGTCTCTACTAATTTCTATTTAAAAAATAACTTCTGTCTAGACCAGGGGTCTTCAAACTATGGCCCTCCAGTTGTTCAGGAACTACAATTCCCATCATGCCTAGTCATGTCTGTGAATGTCAGAGTTTTACAATGCCTCATGGGATGTGTAGTTCCGCAACAGCTGGAGGACCGTAGTTTGAGGATCCCTGGTCTAGACAGTCTACAGGGGTAAGCAGTAACCCCCCTCCCCCCCCCGTATCAGAAGCCTTAAAGGCTGGAATATGCTGATCTCCAACTCCCAGACTCCATACTAATTCTGCCATAACAGCTAAGCATAAAAATGAGGCATGGAGATTCCAAAATACATTTTTTTCAGCAGACATATACAGTAAAAACATCCAGCGAGTTTCAAAGGCCCCCCTAAATCAGAGATTAGAGAGTGTTGCAGGATGTGTACTCTGCATAACACAGCTAGAATAGTTTTTAGGGAATGCATACAGGTATATGCATAGGGATCGACAGATATTGTTTTTCATTGCCGATACTGATATTTTGGTCATCGTGTATCGGTATCGGCCGATATGGGCTGATATTTTCATAAATTTTTTTTACTTGACAGGTACTCTTGTGGAGGGATCTGGGGGTCTAAAACGACCCCAAACCCCTCCTCTGCACTTAAAAGCATTCAAAACGCCAAGTTTGGCTGTTTTGAATGCTGTCATTTTTTTTAATCTGGCGCCAGTACCCAGAAGTGATGTCATGACATCACTTCCGGGTTTTTACATGGAGACACGTTCAGAGCCGAAAATGCGGCTTTGATCGGCGCTTTGGCTCCCGATGAAGCTTTATACATAAAGCGAAACATGTCGAGCATTGCAGCTATCTACCATACACTGTTTTAAAGCTAAAGGGACCCTGACGGACGACAGTTACCCTCCTGTCACCGATCACATGGCCCTTTGTGTTATGTAGTAGGATATAACTACGGTGCTATACTATAGCTATACATATATAACTATAGCTGCGGAAGGCCGGCGGGAGGGGGTCCCCTCCCGCTCCTTGTAATTCTTAGCCGCATCGGTTGTCATTACAAGACTGCCGACCGTCCGCTATGGACGCCGATACCGGAGTGATGCCTCTAGCTGAAGGCATCACTCCGGTACAAGCACTTTCCGAAATATCGGTAATATTGGTCACCTTGGTGGCCTATTCCGATATATCGGGGAAAGTGCATATCGACCCTCGATATATCGACTTTGCCAATAATCGGTCGATCCCTAATATACACCAGTCACTGGTTAATGTAGCCTACATGGATAATATTGCCTTGCTGCTATTGCCAGAAATCTGCACAGAACCTATAGTCAAAAAAAAATTACAGGCATGCCCTGCTTCATGAATTTACATTTTTGATATTCTAGATCTCTAGCACACCCTAAAGGGATTTCAAGGTTGCAGAGAATAGATGAGAGAGAACTGAGAAAGATCAGTTAGTGATATTGAAAGCAGATCCTCCAACACAGTAGTTATTTTAACAAAAAAAAAAAAAGGTGGCAAAGCAAAAACAAGTATCTGCAGAACAAAAAGAATACGATTTTACAATAAAGCTTGCTAAAAACCAAATGCCGAGCCACTGGTCATGTAATCTCAGCTGATGGGGCGGGTCAGAGTAAAGATACAGCCACTGATTGGCCATCTCTGCCTGGATGAAATTTAGGCCCCTTTCAAACTTGTGCGACTTGGGACTGCAAATTCGCATGGCAAGCTGTACCCCACGAGTACCCCATAGATCTCAAGATTACACAGGCATTGCTTCAAGGCGCGGCAAAGTCGCACAACTTTCAGGTCGTACAAGGTGTGAAATTAGTTTTCCCCTTTTCTTCTGGGATAGTATGTCCAGTGATCTCAGCTAAAGCAGCTTAGGAAACTGAGGATGTCCATTTCTTCTTGCACCAGCGATATTACCCCGATGAGCTGAAAAACGACTCCAGGCTACTGGGCACTTACCTTAATAAAGACATTTTCTCCGCCTCTTCCGTAGCAGTTCTTGCTCCGTCCTGGCCGTCCGTCAATACCCCGGTATAGAGGAACAATGGAGGCTAAAGACTTCACACAGGGATCCACTGGGAAGTAAACAGAATCCAGAGACAATCCTGAAAACTATTTTACAGGCCTATTGTAATAAATCACAATGTTTCCCATATATGCCAATAAGCATGCTACTGTATTTTTTCTAAGGAACATCACAGAACAAAACCTAGCATCTGACTTGTTACTCTGAGTAAAGCCACATTAAAAAAAAACAGTATACTAAAACACATCACTTATTAATCACTCCCTAGACCTAGGAGATAAAGACCTAAAAGACTTGGGGGGGGGCGAGGTATTTAGTAAAACTTGAGCATACAAAATACGCTGACAACCATCAGCTTCTATCTTCGGCTTGTTCAATAAATCAGAACTAAATCCATTGATTTAACAGTTACAAAAATTCCTGGCATGCCAGGAATGTTAATGGTCACATTGGCTGGTGTCATAACTGATCACATGTGCAGCATCATGGCAGTTGCAGATCAAACAGAGGCCAAGATGGCAGCTTCCTTGGCTGAAAAGGATAGGAGGGTTTCATTCCACTTTAAAGCGGTGTTCCAGCCTCCCCCTCCAAAAATTAAAAGTCAGCAGCTACACATACTGTACTCATACTGTAGCTGCTGACTTTTAATTTTAGGACACTTACCTGTCCTGGAGTCCAGCAATGGGGGCACCGCAGCCGATGTTTCCATCGGCTGTCTGGTGCTGCCGCCGCCATTGCCGGTGAGGGAACCCGGCAGTGAAGCCTTACGGTTTCACCGGGGGGTCCCTTATGCGCATGCACGAAGCACGCTGTGCATTCGGATTGGCTCGGCGGCGGGGGAAGGAGGAGGAACAGCTAGTGAAGAATCACTGTTGGCCAACACCATTATATAGCATCTAAACACTAGAAAGCAAATGAAATGTTCAACCTCCTGCTCTCGAGGTGAATGTTCCAGCAGTGAAGGACCTTTGATCATCGACATCTTGAAGCTAAGCAAGACTCGGGAAGCCCAAATAAAAACACAGGAAAAACAAAAAACAGAGGGTGCATAAGCTTTGCGCATTGCCTTAAAATAACCTTTTTATTAATGAAATAAAACAATTATGCACTCACAACCAGCATATCCACAGTGACCAGCACACTCTGGTCGGTCCACTGCGCCAATCCCAGCGTAGGGAAGAAACTAACAATTCGGGTTTCAAGGGCAGGAACCCTCTTCTTGTTTGGCTCTGAAGACGAGCATTCCTACCCTCGAAACACGTCAGTCGTTGGAAGTGTCTTTCTTACGCTGGGATTGGTGCAGTGTTCCAGAGTGTGCGGATTACTGTGAAGATTGATAAGCTTTATATCATGTGCGGTTTGTGAGTACATAATTGTTTTATTTCTTCAATAAAAAGGTTTCTTTAAGGTAATGCACAAAGCTGAAGAGCCCTCTATTTTTTGTTTTTCCACTGAAATCCCCGTACCTTTAATTATTACGTGTCCTCCGTTCCCTCCATCCCCTCCATCTGGTCCTCCAAATTCCTTCCGAGGCTCACTGTGAAAACAGCAGGCTCCATCTCCACCAGCTCCTCCCACTACTTTAACCTTACGGTGATCAACAAAGTAACGAGTCTAAAAAAAAAAAAATAAAGCAAAATAGATAAGAAAAAAATTCAGATTTTTTAATTTCAGGCCAGTTGTGCATTTCCTGCAGTTGCAAATTATGGCCAACAAGTTTCACTGGGGGTACTCTGGGTGCATTATGTCAATATATAGGTGCGAAGTGAAAATACTGCGACTTCTGAAAGAGATATGTATAATTTGACATAGAATCCTTACACTGAACTGGGCTGCATAAAAATGATAAAATGACAGTTGGGATCCCAGAACTTTGGTATGTTGTCCCTTGGGAATCCAAAATAATGGTATGCTATCTCTTGGGGGTGCCAGAATAACAGTATGCTGTCCCTAGGGATTCCAAAATATTTGCATGCTGTCCCATGAAATTCCAAAAAAAAGGGTATGCTGCCCCTTGCAATGCCAGAATATTGGCATGTGGTCTCTTGGGGTTCCAGAATGGTATGCTGTCCCTTAGCATGCCAAAATAATGTAATGCAAGGAAAATGGAATGGAATACCAGAAAAAATATATGCTGCCCCTTGAGATCCCAAAATAATGGTATGCTGTCTCTTTGAATCCAAGAAAAAATGGTATGCTGTCCCTTGGGATGCCAGAATAATGGTATACTAGTTCATGGGATGCCAGAGTAATAAAATGCAGTCCCTTAGGATGCCATAAAAACGATATGCTGTCCCTTGGGATCCCAAAATAATGGCATGCTGTTCTTTGGGATTCCAGAAAAAAATGTAATGCTGTCCTTGGAATACCAAAATAATAGTATGCTGTCCCTTGGGAACCCAAAATAATGGTTGGGGTGCCAGAATATTTTTATGCTGCCCCTTGCAATGTCAGAATACTGGTATGTGTTCTCTTGGGGATTTCAGATGACTGGTATGTGTTCTCTTGGGATTTCAGAATACTGGTATGTGTTCTCTTGGGATTTCAGAATATTGGTATGTGTTCTCTTGGGATTTCAGAATACTGGTATGTGTTCTCTTGGGATTTCAGAATACTGGTATGTGTTCTCTTGGGATTTCAGAATACTGGTATGTGTTCTCTTGGGATTTCAGATTACTGGTATGTGTTCTCTTGGGATTTCAGAATACTGGTATGTGTTCTCATGGGATTTCAGAATACTGGTATGCTGTCCCTTAGGATGCCAGAATAATGGTATGGTGTTCCCTGGGATCCCAGAATAACTGTATTCGGTCTTGGGATGCCAGAATATTGGTATGCTGTCCATTGGTTTCCTAGAGCAATGGCACATTGAAACTTTGAGTTTCGAGAACGTTGACACCTTTTAGTCAGGACTACCTCTATTTGAATGTCAGTGTTTAGTGTCATAATATAGAGAAATAAGAGAAAGATGGTAATTCTCTGGAGTTCCTTACCAGCTTCTTCTCACTTAAGTCTTTCTTCCTCTTGGTGTAGTTTTGTTTCTTGGCATATAGTGGGATTGCAGTGGACAGAGGGCGGTGATGTGACACAAGCTGGGCCGGCAGTGAGGATGGAAAATGAATACTTTGGTAAATGACAGCTTGACACCATCGAACCTGTTCAGACAAGGCACGAAGGCGAGACAATAACTGCCCTGCCAACATCACTACCTGTAAAAAGAAAAACATAAGCTGCTAGTGGGGTTTAAATAGAATTCAAGTAGTGCTGAAGATTCCTAGTTGCTAGTTTAAAGCCGTCCCCTTCAGTCCTACACAGTTGTACAGGCTCCCCTCCTGTACTGAAATGGACTACTCTGATTTCACTGCACACTGTGAGCTTCCTCCAGCTAGGTAATGAACCCGTCTCATTTCCTGGTTGGAGGACACTTTCCTCCCCAGCATAACTGTCCTTTTCATTCATTTGATTTCACTTCATTCACTCATAGTTGCATTCAATCAGCATTATATGTGGGTGTAACCTAGGGTGGTCTGTTCTTTTTAAGAAGTTATATACAGCCCCTCCCACCAGCCATAATCTGCTTTCTGGGACCCCTAAAAGACCCATAATGTATCATTAATTTGAACCTGTCACTAACAGTTCACGTCACATGGGGGAAGTTTGTCACCTATGGGATATCAGTTACGTTTTAGTGAAAAAAAAGTGTTAAAGATAAAGTTACACCCAAGCAATTGGAACCCCCCCCCCCACTCCGAAGAAATGTTGATGCCCTGTACGCTAACTGCAACTTCCCTTGAACTACATATGTTAAATATTGGTATATTACCACAGAGAGAGTGTGCTCTATGTGGCCAACAGTGCTAGCTCTTCTGAAAACGTCACGCTGATGACGAAACGCGTCAAGTTGGGACGCACGTCTCCTCGTTTTTGAGTGCCAGCTGGAATGCACGCTGCTGAGGGATTGTCCGGCTTTGCATTGCTCCCTCGTGCAGTGCGGGAAACCGCATGAGAGTTTATTACATTTTTTTTTTCCTTTTACTATTTTAATTATCCTTTATAATCATACTAATTTACATATTGGCCCTTAAAGCGGAGTTCCGGGCAGAGAAACGATTTTTTTCTGAACATACCCCCGGGACAGTCAGGGCTAGTACATTCCACAATGGCTAGCCTCTGATCTGTCCCGGTTCGCACTTACCTTTTAGAAGAAATACTTACTTAGAAATTTTCTTCCACAGCGTTTCCATCTCGGTTGTGGGCAGCTGAAGCCTGAAGCGGTCCTCTTCTCTGTCTTCTTCCGCGTCTTCGTGTCCCAGAATGCACTGAACCGGCCCCTCTCGTCACTTCCGGTGCGGCGCCTCATTCCTGAAGCTGTTTAGCAGGGGAATGCGGCGTCGCCCGGAAATGACGAGCGGGGCCGGTGCGGCGCATTGATTCCTGGGAGCTATGACGTTTAGCTCCCAGGAATCATCGCGAGGCAGGAAGTGACGGGGTGAGCCTCGGCGCTGGAGGAGGAAGCTGTCATAAGTGAGTATTTACGATCTTCAATAAAAAGGTGAGTAAACAAAAAAAATAAAAAAATAACTATCCAATTCCTTTTCAGGTGAGGCATACCTAGCGGAGGGGCACAAAAAAAAAAAAAACTTTTTTGTGCCCGGAACTCTGCTTTAAGGGGATGTTTTAAATAACTCATTGCCATCTATCAGTGCCGCCCCCCTATGCCCATCAGTACCGCCTATTAGTGCCCATCAGTGCCACCTATCAGTGCCCACCAATGCTACCTATCAGTGCCAAATATCAGTGCCCACCAATACTTCATATTGGTGCTACCTATCAGTGCCTCATCAGTGCCACCCCATCAGTGCCTCCTCATCAGTGCCTGTCAGTGCGGCCTAATCAATGCTCATCAGTTTTTTTTTTTTTTTCAAACTTTTCAGTTTTTTTTTTTATTTGTTTAGCAAAAAAAAAACCTTGCACTGATCAAATACCACCAAAAGAAAGCTCTATTTGTGGGGGAAAAAATTACATAAATTTGGTTTAGGTACAGTGTTGCATGACCGTGCAATTGTCATTCAAATTGCAACAGCGCTAAAAGCTGAAAATAGGCCTGGGCAGGAAGGGGGGGTGAAAGTGCCCGGTATTGAAGTGGTTTAAAAAGCACCTTCTGTTCTGTTGTGTTGCTTGCATGCTATTCAAAATGCCAAAATGCTAAAATTATATATATATATATATATATATATATATATATATATATATATATATATATATATATATAAAATGTTTGGGGGTTCTGAGTAATTTTCTAGCAAAAATATATGATTTTTACAGGATTTTAGAGGAGTGCCAGAATTAGCCTGGCATGGAAGTGGTTAAAAGAAGCTGCCATGCACCTTTTA